>NC_134782.1:29340417-29352917 GCF_046742065.1 Oratosquilla oratoria
GCCGGCAATTTGTCTGCAAAGCATCCCCGAGATAGTACATCTGCAGGATTCTCATCACCACTAACATGATGCCACTGATTAGCCTCTGAAACCTGTCTAATGAGTGTGACACGATTCGCCACAAAGGTCTTGAACCTTCTTGTCTCGTTCTGTATATATGCCAGAGCTATAGTACTGTCAGACCAGAAGTTAGATTTGAGAAAGGGGATATCCAACTCTCTTTTAACAACAACATCTAATTTGGCTGCTTCAACGGCAGCCGAAATTTCCAATCTTGGTATAGTAACTCCTTTGATGGGAGCTACTCTCGCTTTACTGGTTAGCAGAGCTACGTGTACTTTCCCATCTTGATCTATTGTCCTGAGATAAGTGCAAGCACCAAATGCAACCTCACTTGCATCACAAAAATGATGTAATTCTGAAGTACAGCCATTCCACTCTAAAGGCAAAACGCATCTAGGGAAGCGAAGTCTCGAGATTTCATATAGTGAAGTTATCCATTTCAACCACTTCTGACACAAAGAAATAGGAATATTTTCGTCCCAAGACATCTTAAGCCTAGTCGCCTCCTGGAACAAAATCTTGGCTGGAACAATGATTGGCAAAACTAAACCTAAAGGATCGTAAGTCGAAGCAAGTTGACTCAACATAACTCGTCTAGTCACATTCTGTGTTTGAACACCCTTACTAACGAAAAAGAAACAGTCGTTCTCGACGTCCCATTTAATCCCAAGCACTTTGCTATGCATATTGGATGTCAATTCCTTTGCTTCCTTAGCCCTGTCTTGCTCATCGATGCTCTCTAGCAATTTGACGTCATTAATCATGAATTTGGTTAAGTTAAACCCTCCGTGTCTGAGGACACTTCTAGTACCTTCAATTACCTCAATTGTCTCTTGAGGTGACGCTACGGACTTCAACATATCGTCAACGTAAAATGACCGGAGTAGCGTGTCTTTTACTTCCTCACAAGGTTGCATGTCCTCTACAGCCTTCCGCAAGGCATAGGTGCTACTACTAGCGCACCATATTCCGCCAAAGGGATGCGAGGTCATTCTTAACTCTCTTATTTCATCGCTAACATACCATAGGAACCTTAAAGCGTCTCTATCGCTAATGGGAATCTTGACTTGGTGATACATAGCCTCAATGTCGGCCGTGATGGCGTAATGATATTGGCGAAACCTGAGTAACACGTGAATCAACTTATTATTCAGATCTGGGCCCTGTAGGCACTGGCTGTTCAGACTAACTCCGTTCTTTTGAGCAGCACAGTCGAATACGACTCTCACCTTACCTGGTTTGGTTTCGCTCGTAACGGCATGATGCGGTAGGTACCACACTTTACCGTCATCTCTCTTTATATCAATCTCGGGAACATACTCTGCATACCCCTTCTTGATCAAATCTGAAATATTCTCAGAGTATACATTCAATGTGCCGGATTTCACCAACCTTTTGTACAAACTTCTTAATCGTCTCTCGGCGACGTCACGATTATTGGGCAAGTTTGGCTCACCTCGCCAAGGTATTGGCAGTACATAATGCCCATCTTCGTATCGCGTTTCCTTATCCCAAAGGTTGATAACCTTCTGGTCGTTCTGAGATGGTGCCCTATCTTCACATTCATTTTCCATCATCCACAAGCGTTCAACATCTGCTTCGATCGAGCTTGCAAAGCACGAGCCGACATTATATGACTTACCTCCACTAATTGGGCCATTTACAGACCACCCAAAGTAGGTCCGCGTAGCATAAGGTTGGTGCTTATTCCCGCCTGAACCCCCTCTGACCTCCAATGGCTTTAGGAGCCAAGCGTTGTCCATGCCTATCAAAATGTCTGGCTCAGATACTTGACTAGTATTCAAAGGTATGCCCTTGAAGTAGGGGAATTTATCAATCTCAATTTTGACAGGTGGTTGCCTAACAGGCACTCTTGGGACGACCATGACATTTGTAACACTGGCCTCTCGTCTACCATCCGGTGACGTAAGGCTAAGGGATACTACCTTTGATTGAGTTTCCCTGGTCCCCCCTAAAGTACTCATGGTGTACTCATTAAGGTCTCCTTCCAGACCCAACTCGAGGGCCACCCTTTCCGTGACGAAAGTAGTATCTGATCCACTATCTAACAACGCCGTGACCTTAAGTTTATTATCCACGACAACTGGTAAAATGGGTAGATAAATCTTCGATCGAGCATCATTAACATAACCATTCATGACCACACTTAACTCTTGACACTCCGAATTTTCAACTACGCCCCCATTACCCTGAGAGTCCTTTGCCGGGACGTGGATGAATTTTGTATGCTTTAAACCACACCCAGGAACTGAACAAATGGATTGTTTGAAGCATTTGCTAGCCCCGTGCCCACCTAATAAACAATTGAAACACAGCTTGTGTCTTTTTACAACTTCTAACCGACATTCAGGTTTCATGCCTTTAAATTCCTCACAGTAGAACAGTCTGTGTCCTTCCCCGCACACCACACATGTGCTACCAGCACGCCCTAACTTGACGGGGTATTTAGACTCAGATGCTGCTCTTCACATTTTGACCCTTACCTGTGGATTGCAATCCATAAACCGGATCACATGCCTCATCTGCCATGACATTGATAAACTCAGCGAATTGACTGAGAGATGGGTATGTGTTCGTTTCTCGTTTGTGACTTAGAGCTTTCTGTTTCCATTTGTTACGAACGAATCCCTGACACCTCTGTAAAATATCTAAGATATACTCTTGAGTGTTAAACCTTTCATACAATTCTAATTTTCCAAAAGTAGCAACTGCCATTGTTAAGTCATCACCCAATTGCCTCAACTCTTGAGGCTTAGATACCATCTTACCATTTTTTAAATCATTAACAATTTGTTGAGACACAAGGTGAGAATTACCGAACCTGCGTTTCAATATATCGCGGGCTTGTACGTAACCAGCACTATTTCCCACCAACGCACAATTTTTTATGGCAGCTTTCGCCGGTCCCTTGGTGTATTGTAATAGACGAGTCAATTTGATCTGAGGGTCACTCACTTTACTGTCTACGAGTTCATCAAAAATTGTCATAAAGAGATTATACTCAAGAGGGTTACCTTCAAACACGTCTAATTCAACTTTGGGTACATTTAAGATCCCAACTAGTTCAGCCGGTGAGACGTCTAAACGTTCACTTTCACTATTTTCACTGTCTACGCGGGACTTTGCACACGGAATTTCACTTTGAGTCCTTACCTTAAGGAACGCCCTGGCGTCCTTTATCACCTTTATGTACTCCTCTTCAGTTTCCTTATACCATGACTCGCTGGCCTCCAATTCCCTTTCATCGTTGCTCAGGAACGTTTGGTAAGTGTCGTGTGCCGATTCGAATTCATTGTAGGATGTACGGACACGGTCCAGTCTGTCCGTAATGCCGGCTATGTCTTCCTCAGCGATTAACCGGCACAAGGTTCCCAGGTGACGTGTGACCGCTGCTTTCCTCTGTCGTCTCACCACCTTGGCCTGCTCCATGACGGTGACTTAAGTCGAATGACTGTAGGGTTTTGTCGGCAAAATATTGTCTTCTTATGATACGTAGGGAATAAATGGAGCTCCGAATGGACGCTGACTGCAGGTCATTCTAAAAAGAATGTTTTTATTGTCAAAACTTGTACAACATTACAAAAATACATAAATGCCAATTAATAACAGAAAATATACAAGTGTTAATCAATACGTTGAGTCGTAACTCACATCATAA
Source organism: Oratosquilla oratoria (assembly GCF_046742065.1). Taxonomy (NCBI): domain Eukaryota; kingdom Metazoa; phylum Arthropoda; class Malacostraca; order Stomatopoda; family Squillidae; genus Oratosquilla; species Oratosquilla oratoria. Next base: position 29,344,160 of record NC_134782.1, read on the forward strand.
ATTTGACATTGAATTGACATCATATACTAAAGCAATCACTCACCGACTTGTGCGTCTCCCATAGGTCCCCCTACGTCCGTTGACTCGTTCGACATTACAATGGTGAAGTGGAGGATTGCGACATTACACGTGACTTGTCCCTTCCTCTAACTGCATATAACCCACACATTGGGCGACTCTGACTAATGCCAGTTAGAGAAGACGACCTTGATATGCTGGCCCCCACACACCATCTACCCACAACTTCTCCCACACTCGACCAAGTCGATGCCGGTGACGGGGGGGGGGGGGATTGTACAACTGATCGTACTGTGACACTAAATTGATGGACGTAAAAATGCACAAAATTATACCGTGACATTAACGGACGTACAATACACAAAATTATACCCTGACATTAACGGACGTACAATACAAATTATTCATTCCACTCCTGATTTTTATACAATGAAATCAGCAACATAAATTTACGTCTATGGACGTAACATATATATATATATAAAATAATTCTTTTTCAAATCGGTGTTTGGTGATGACGTCATAACTTATCTCGCAAGTACATGGTAGTTTGGGGACATTCCAAAATCGAGTCATGTAAGGCTTTGTATCGGTGGCGGTGTCTTCCGTTGTTTAGGTATGAAGGTTTAGATGCCTGAGAGCGAAGCTTTGAAAAAGAAGCGCCAACGGCACTTCTGGGGCTGGGTCACTGGTTCTAAGAAGCTAGCCAAGGGTGCGGTAGCAAAGGACGTTAAGAAACTTAATTTGTTGAGAGAGGAACATAAGAATTGTTTTCAACATCTTTACGAAAACACTAAAAATTTTGCCACTAATGAGAATGTTAAAGAGTTCCATCGTAAAGTGCTAGCTTTCAATGAAACTATACCTTCTGACCCAAATTTTGAATATTGTGATACCGTGTTTGAAGAACTTCCTCTTTTCGACGGAGAGATAACAAAAGAAACCTCAGAGAACTTTATTAAGCATTACTTCGCTGGTTATAAAAGTTTTGTGAAAAATGGAGGTAAATCTAATCATAAGGCTTATCAGATGCATTATCTGTGTATGTCCTACACTAACTTTAAACGCGTTGAGCGGAAGAATAAGTATGCTATCAAGAAGATTAATGCGTCTATTAAACTCAAAGTTAAAGAACGTGAAAAGCATGAAAAAGAGAAAAGGGAGCATGAAAAACGTTTAGAGAAAGAACAAAAGGAAAGAGATGAGAAATATCTAGCAGAACAGCTAGAATTAGCTGAACATCTAAAGAACCTTAAAAAGGAAGCCCTTATGAAAGAAGAGGAGGAAAAGAGAGAGTTACGACGAATAGAAAAGGAAAATAAGGCAACGCGTAAGAAGGTTAAAGATTTAAAAATTTCACTTGAGGTGAAAGGGGCACTTAAAGTATTAACAAAAGAAGAAGAAGATATGTTAAACAAAGATAGAGAAGAAAGAGTGGCAGAAAGGATTGAAGGAAAAGAGAAGAATATATTGGATTATGTTTCCATTAGTATGTTATTAGGTACTACACGAGATGCAAAAAAAATTTCACCACATACGGTTGGAAATCTTGGAGATTATGTGTGCAAGTATTGTGATGCTTTGTTATGGAAACAGGAACCTAAGCAGTTATGGTGTAAATTTGGGCAAGTACCACCTATAAATCCTGCAACGATTGAAGATGAAAAATTTCTGGAGCTTTATCAGGGTAAGACGGACTTTTCCAAAAATTTCCTCAGAAACATTTTGGGCTTCAATTTAGTCTTTTCTTTTACATCTTTACGGACAAGTGGAAAGTTAGAACACGAATATGAAAAGTCAATGAGTTATAAGATTCAAGGTAGAATATATCATAGAATTGGATACTTGAACCCAGAACGTCTTCAAACACCTAACTTTATGCCTTCGGATGAAAGAAAGGATTTTTGGAATAAAGGAACAGACTGTTTCTTAGACCTTTATTTTTACCACGATGTTGACAACCAAATTAAATTCAGGACTGATAAAATAAAAGACCATTTGGATTTAAAAAAACCCAAAAGCAGTTAAAACTTCTACAGCAAACCGAAGAAAAAGGGAAGCTGAGATGTACCAGGAGAATGAAGATATTGTACGTATAATCTTCAATTATCTCAGAAAGAATAATGATTGTCTGGCTGGGATGTTAAAGGAATTAGAATCTGTAAAGGAGCTTATTAGCCATCATGTTGATAAGAACAAGAATATACCTGAGGTATCTATCGTATTAAAGACTGCTGATGGCGTACAAACACGTGAACATAAGGGTTTGTACCATCTTCCTTCTTCGACTTCATTTGTCGGTGGTATAGTTAACTTAGATGCTGCAAATAAGCACTTGCAAATAGCCATAAACTCCCCCAATCCAGGAACAAAATCTCAGACAAGATTTTTGAGCCACGAAAATATCTTCTATGATTCTTTTCAGTATCCGTTACTAATACCACATGGAAATGTTGGTTATTCACACTCACAACAATTATTGAAAGTAGATGGAAAGAAACAGCGAATAAATGTCAGGATAACTCCTTCTTATTTCTACACTTCTATGTACATGGAGCGACAAAATATGTTCAATTATGTTACTAAATCTAGAGGATTATTTCAACAGTTTGTGGTGGATAATTATGTAAAGATGGAATCTATGAGATTGTTATATATCGAATTAAACCAAAGTAACATTAGGAAAGAACGTACAGATATTTTGCGTTGCGAGGACGGAAAAATTAAAGGACAACGCATAATCATACCTCCAACAGCGGCAGAACAAACAGGTGGTACATCCACGAACAAAGGAGATAGACCTGACTTGATAAGTCGCATATTCAAACAGAAAGTTGATGGTTTAATCAATGATTTAACCGTGAAGAACATATTCGGTAAAGTAAAGGCCTTCTTATATAGTATAGAATGGCAAAAAAGAGGTCTTCCCCACGTTCATATTCTTCTCTGGATGAGACATGCTGTTAACGCTGAATTTGTTAGCAAGATAATATCAGCAGAGCTACCCGATAAAGATAAGGAACCTGAATTGTTTGATATTGTGACGAAGTGCCTTATCCATGGTCCTTGCAAGGGATTCGATGAATCTCATTTATGTTGTCAGCAGGCTTCAGCTATAGGAGGAAAAGAATGTTGCGGAAAAGGTTTCCCCAAACCATGTAGAGACACATTATTGTACGGCAATAATGGGTATCCAATGTACAAGAGAAGGGCTATAGGTGATGGAGGTAACAGCTTCAAGAAGTTTATCAAAGGAAAGGAAATAACTGTTGATAATTCGTGGGTTGTACCCTATAATCCTTACCTCTGTCTAAAGTATAACGCTCACATTGACGTGGAATGTTCAAACTCTATAAAGGCTATAGCATACGTAACAAAGTACGTGAACAAAGGATGTGACAGAATATTGTATTCGAAGACGGGTGAAGGTGAAGTTATTAATGAGATCAAGAACTATCAGGACTCGAGATATGTCAATTCTAATGAAGCTACATGGAGGATATTCAGGTTCCCAATACATAGGAGCTGTCCTCCTGTAGTTGCTTTAGATTTACATCTAGAAGGAGAAAATGAAGTATTTTTTAGAGAAAATGTAACCACTTCGGAGTTAGAAAAGAAAATTGAAAAGGACACACATCTTACAGCTTTTTTTAATTTGTGCAAGGAAAATAAGTTTGCAGCAAGCCTTTATTATCATGAACTACCTAGCCATTTCATATTCAGTGACACTACTTCGCGATGGATAGAGAGGAAGAACAAGGCGACTGCCCTCGGTAGGATAAGAGCGGTATCTAATAAGACAGTGGAACTGTTCTATATGCGTATGCTTCTCACACATAAGAAAGGTCCTGTATCGTTTGAGAGTCTAAGGACGGTTGAAGGTGTCATATACAGGGAAGCTGTTAAGGCCTTAGGTCTGCTAAACGATGAAGAAACGTGGCTAAAGACCATCATGGAAATCATTTCCTACACTAACGACAGAGATCAACTCAGAAGCACGTATGCGAGTATGTTGGTGTTCTCAGACCTAGAAGATCAGCGAGGCATATGGGAAGAAACGAAAGATCTGTTTGCAAGCGATTTCCTATATGCTAGAGGTTTAACGGAATATAACGAAGAAATATACCGTGACGCTTTAGACGATATACAAGAAAAGGTATATAACAATGGCGGAGCCAAAATTGAAGAATATGGACTACCTCCTTCAAGAGACATCAAGAAGTCGTCTAATATAATCCGCAGAGAAAAGTCATATAATAAAACCAGGCTAGCTGAAGAAGTTAAGGAGAAACTAACAACCATGAATACAGACCAGAGACACTGTTACGATACTATCATGGAACGAGTAAAAAATTCCAAAAACTACAGTAACAATGGATTCTTCATCAACGCTCCCGGAGGCACCGGGAAATCATTCTTATTGAACGCTCTTTTGGACACTTTACGTTCAACGGAGAAAATTGCATTGGCGGTCGCATCTTCTGGCATAGCTGCAACTGTTTTACACGGAGGAAGAACAGCACACAATATGTTCAAGATTCCTATAATGGATCATAAAGATGTGCGTGCATGTAGTGTTAAGAGAAACAGCGAACATGCAAGATTACTTGAAATGACATCTTTAATCGTTTGGGATGAAGCGGTTATGGCTAATAAGAATGCCATAACTGCCTTAGATATCACCATGAGAGATGTACTGGGTAACGATCTTTTCATGGGTGGCGTAGTTTTCGTGTGTGCGGGAGACTTTCGTCAGATTCTTCCAGTTGTACGTGGAGGAGGGAGAGGTGATGAAATAGATTCTTGCATAAGATCAAGTTATTTCTGGAGCTCCTTAACACACTTGGAACTGACTAAGAATGTAAGATTGAAGAATAATGATGTTCTAAATCGTGGCTTCGCCGAAGACCTTTTAAAGTTAGGTGTGACACCTTCTGACGAATATGAATTTCCTCTTAATTTTGGAGTCTTAGTTGATAGTAGAGAAGAATTGGTGAATACAGTGTATTCTAACTTGGAAGATAACTTCTTGAACGTTTCTTACTTTGAAAAGAGAGTCATAATCACCCCAACTAACGATGACGTGGATTGTGTCAACAATATTGTTTTCAAGAGACTAAAAAATGAAGAATTCGTCTATCGGAGTGAAGATAAATCCATAGATAATGAAATGGATATTCAAACTTCAGTATACAACTCGATCAATAGCCCTTCTATACCTCTTCACGAATTAAAATTGAAAATAGGGGCTGTTTTGATGGTTTTGAGAAACATTTGTCCACCAAAACTTTGTAACGGCACAAGAATTATGATAACCAATTTAAAGAAGCATATAATAGTAGGCAATATCCTTACTGGGGCTTATAAAGATGAACAAGTAATGCTCCCTAAGGTAACTTTAGATTCTACTGATACTTCTGTCTTCTTTAAAAGGAAGCAATTCCCCGTTAGATTATGTTATGCTATGACTATAAACAAGTCTCAAGGGCAAACATTGATACGTGTGGGCTACTGTTAGATAGTTCCCAATGCTTTGCTCACGGTCAACTATATGTTGCATGTTCAAGAGTGACTAGCCACGACTCCCTTATCATATACACAGGCTACAGGAAAAATGGAGACAGTTATGAACGTAAGCCAGCGCGTAACTGCGTGTATAAAGAAGTTTTTGGGGTAGTGCAGGAAGTTACAGATAAAAAACCTCCAAGCGTAAATGAAACTATAAATTCTACGCCACTTAGGGTAGCGGAAGAAGAACCAGATCATTCTACTGTCGTTATTCCTTCAATATCTGAAGAACAAGCAATCAATATGATTATGCCCGACGAGTTCTACAGGGATAACGTTGAGGCAGGTGAAGACACGGTATCGCCAATGGAAATGGTAGAAAAGATATTGGAAGTGAATGAAAATGCTGGTAAGAAATTTGAACGTCGAGAGAAGGAACTTAAAGAAGAAGCTGAAAGGCAAAAGAAGGAACTTAAAGAAAAAGCTGAAAGGCGAGAGAAGGAACTTAAAGAAGAAGCTGAAAGGCAAAAGAAGGAACTTAAGAGAGAACTACAAGAAGAAGCTGTAAGGCGAGAGAAGGAACTTCAATCTTATGGTAAAGATTCTATCCAGCAGCGAAGACGAGGGACAACCTTCACCACCGAAGAGGCAAAAACTTTCTTCGGAAGATATAATTTCTATTTGTAATAAAAGTATACGATATTTTTAATGCATCAAACAATTTAATACAAAAATTGAGTTGTTAAGGAAGGGGCGAAGCCAGGGACGGCGAAGCCGTGTGCTTGTATATATATATATATACATATGTATATATATACATGCATATATACATATATATACATATATATATATATATTTATATATATACATACATATATATATATATGTATATATATATATGTACATAACCTAACATTTTATATTGGACAAATACATCAAAAGTAGACAATGTTGGCTGATTTAGATCAAGTTGATTTAAATCTTGATTTAAATCATGATATTAGTCAGTTAATTTCTATCAAAAACATCAGTGACTTAAATCGATTTTCATATTATGCTTTGGGAATTGAAATGGTATGAATAAAATTAAGTCACTGGGCTTGATAATCAAATTTTATTATTTTATTAAGAAGTTACAGAAATTATAAACATAATTTTTATTATTTTAGCATATGGAAGTATAGAATTGACAAAAAAATAAAGATTATATATCCTGCAAGTTTGCAAAAAGAAATTATTTTGTAGTTGAATATGTAAGAACAAAAAATAATTATTTGCATTTACATTTGAGAAAATCATTATCTACATTAATCATTATTTACATTTCAGTTCATTGTCTTGAAAAGGAAGACCAATTTGTCTGCCTTCTCATTACGGAGGTGGTTCCTTAATTTTGTGTTTACAAGTCCATAGGAGGAGAAAACTCTTTCAACTCCTGATGATGAGGCCACTGCAGTTAGGAGATGACGCACTGATAACAGAATATCACTGTCTAACATGGCTGTATGTGAATCCCACCACTCAATAGCTGTCAGGATCTTGGTCACAGACTCAGTAAACTTGAACGCCTGGAAAGGAGATGATTTTGCCAGTAACTTCATAATGACAGGAAGAAGTGTTGTATATTTCTCATTGGCATACTTCATAGTAATATTCACCTCTTCTGCACTGAGCATTTTTCCTTGAAGTGCTGGATGAAGCATGTTGGCTAGTATGTGAGCTTTGGTGATAAACTGTTCATACCTTTTTTCACCAGTTTTTTCAGCTTGTTTATTGTTTGTAAAATGGCCAAGTAATTTCTTCCAAACATCTACCGCTTGAGCAATAGTGCACTTGTTACTTTGTACCTCATCTAGAGCCTTTGCTATTGGCTGCAATCGATCCAGTAATTCCTCAGCCAAACGTTTTAGGCCTAAATTTGATACTTTGTTTCTTACTTCACTATCAATAGCTTCCCTGTTGACTTCACATATCTTCATTAGAATTGGCCAGTTATTTATATAGACCTTGAGGCAGTCTGACATTGTGTTCCACCTTGTGTCGTGGGGCATGGCTAGACACTGACCACCTTCCTGCCGATACCTTCAAGCAGCATAATGATTATTTCTAAAATATTTAACTACATGGATCACATGTTCTTTTACATTACCAATCTCAAGGTCATGAGCCAATAGATTTAGTAGGTGTGCTGCACATCCGTATGTGAGGACGGTATGCTCAGATTCACTCGATTCCTCCAAGAGTTTTCTCATCTTGGTGACATTTGCTGCATTGTCTATCACAACACTTCCAATGTGACAACCAAAATCTCGTTCAGCCTTCTTGATCGAATTTTGTACAAGTTGTAGAAGATATTTAGCAATGTGAGGTTTCCCTGATGTGTCTATTGTGTCAACTGAATAAATCTGACCAGTAGATGTTGCTAGAGTGACACATATTATGGGCTCATCATGGATGTTATACCACCCATCAATTGAAAGACATACAGTTTCATTATTCAGGTCATCTGCACACTTTTTATACTCCTTTTCATACACGAGATCCAATTACTTATCAGCAATATCTTTTCTGGATGGAGGAATATAACCTGGCCTCAGGTTCTGAACCATCTTGAGAAACTGAGGATGCTCAACAAGACGAAATGGTGAATTTGTAGCAAATATAATTCTTGCAACTTCTTTGTCGAGATTTTCCTTTTGAGAGGCTGAAGTTTTTATGATAAATCTGTCCAGAGATGTTGATGACTTTCTTTTAGATGAAAATTATTTAGCAGAAGTGGCGCCTGTGGGGAAGTCTAATAGTGACCTTTCTGATGGTGGAGTCAGGTTTGCAGATAATTCAAGTGGAGCCGATGATGAAGGGATTGAAGCTGTTGATACAGAGCCTGAAATGGAAGCAGAATTTTTTTTAGCATATTGCATAATTTAGAAATGGATAGATAAATGAATGAATACAGTGTGATTTAGGCTACTTTTGAGTACAGTAGTTATTTTTTTAGATAATGATCATATTAACACAAACCATTAAATTATTTGGAAATAATTAACATGATATGAAAGAGGTGGGCTTGGAATTCAGCCCACACAGGATTCAGTCCACTTTTAAATTCACTAAAAATAATGAGTTAGTTGGGTTAGGTTAGGCTAAATCCCTTTGGGCTGAATCTCATGTGGACTGAATTCCAATGGAGCCTATGAAATTTATTACACAATGTTGAATGAAATGAATAACA
>NC_134782.1:29375417-29380417 GCF_046742065.1 Oratosquilla oratoria
ATATGGCTAAGGCCCTAGCCAAGCGACTAAGGTCCTTAGTGGAGAAGTCAGGACGAATGCTCAAGAATTCCACGGATTTTGTGGATAGATTACGAGGAATAAGTTTTGGAAGAGGGAGATATATTGGTTTCGTTTGATGTTAAATCTATGTTCACTTCTTTGCCACAGGATTTGTTAAAGCAGGCAGTGCTTTCAAAGGTTGAAGGGTCGGAGGAGTTTCGAGACAATGAAAAACAGTCAACAGAGAAGTTCGTGAGGTTAGTCAACTTATGCTTGGATTTGACCTTCTTCAGGTTTAGGGAGAAGGTTTACCACCAGAGGATTGTAACTCCTATGGGATCCCCGATTTCTGTGGTCTTGGCAGAGATGGCTATGCAGGAGTTTGAGGAAGAGATGTTGGCGGCGGCACCTGTGGCTTTGAAAACGTTGATGAGATATGTGGATGATGTATTCGTGATTATGAAGGAGGGTGAAGTTGATTATTTTCTCAACTTTTTGAATGGGAGGAACACAGCCATCCAGTTCGAAATGGAGAGGGAAGTGAAAGGACAGTTGCCGTTCCTGGACGTCTTGGTAACGAGATGTGGGCACAGTATGACTACGGGTGTATATAGAAAGGATACTCATACGGACAGGCTCTTGGATTATGAGAGTTGCCACCCGGTGGAGCATAAGAAGAGTGTGGTCAAGACGTTGTGGTCAAGAGCGGGGAATTTGTGCTCGACTGAGGAGAACTTGAAAGAAGAGAGGAAACGCCTGGAGAAGGTCTTTGCGGACAACGGGTACCCCAAATCGGTCATTAGAAGATGGACCACAGCGCAGGGAAGTAGAAGAAAAACTACAGCGGACATGAGACAGGCGGCAACTAGAAGGATTACCTTACCATATGTGAAGTGGGCATCTGAGGTGGCTGCTAGACTATTGAGGAAGCGCGGTGTTGAGGTAGCTCACAAACCCGCCAACTCTTTACATGGTGCTCTTACTAAGGTAAAAGATACGGAGGAGAAAGAGAACAAGACGGGAGTGGTATATGATATTGGCTGCGGCAACTGTTGTACTCGCTACATAGGAGAGACGGGTAAGAAATTATCGACAAGAGTTAGAGAACATCAACGAGCTGTAAATCGTAAAGATGGTAGTTCGGCGATATTCAGGCATTGCCAGGAGGAGCAGCACGAGATGGATTGGGACAACGTTGGTGTGATTTACAGAAACAACAAGAAAGGAGATAGGCTATTTTTGGAAGCTTGGGCCAGTGACAGCAACAGCGTCAACAGATGCATCAATCTAAATCCAATTTACAAGGGAGCGAAAGACAGACAGGACAGAAGAAGCAGTGAGCGGAGGCCAGTGTAGTGTTTTTATGTCGGGACTTTGATGTTTGGCATTCGTGTGTCTTTTGCGCTTTTTTTATGTTTTGGTAGTCCCAGTGTGATGTTACTTTATTTAACTTTGTCATAATTTTTCTTTTCTTTTATCGTCCGAATTGGTTTTGTTTTGTTTACTGTTTTGGTTCGCTGCTGTTGAGTTAATTGTCATTTTGTTGGGTTTGTCTTCTATTGCTTTTTGTCCCCCCCCCCTTTTTTCAGCGGGCACTTTTTAACACTTTGCAATTTCTTTTTGTCATTCAGTTTTGGTGTTGTTGGATAGTTTTGATTTGTACTGATAAAGGGAGCTAAGCACAAACAGAACAGAAAGAGCGGCGATAGGCGACCCGTGTGGTGCTTTTAAGTCCGGACTGTGATTTTTTATATTTTCATTATGTCGGTTTGTCATTTATTTGCTTTTTGTTATTTTTGTGGACACTTTGGGCTAACTTTGTAATTATATTTCTTTTTGTCTTTTAGTGTTATTTTTGTTTTTGTTTTATTTTATAGTCTGATTTGTACTAATAAGGACACACAGGACAGTTAGAGTGGTGACAGACGACTCGTGTAGTGCTTTTATGTCTGGTCTGTGACTTTTGATTTTTTTTTTTTTTTTTTTCCCTTTTATTTTATTTCTTATTTTCGGTGGTTCCATTTGGTGACACTTTGTACTTACTCTGTTATTAATTTCTGGGTGTCGTTTAGAATTTGTATTGTTCCGTTTATTATGACATGGGTTATGTGGTTTTATCAATTCTTTTCATTTAAGTGACGCTTTATACAAATTTGAAATTAATTTCCTTTTGTCATTCGTAATAGGTTTTGATTTTGTTCATATTTGTTCAATCCGATGGGACCTGTCCCAGAGAACATCGGTATAACATATAATTGAATCCTTTTGCTTACTATGTGTAACCCTGACGACGAACCTCAGACAGGGTTCGAAACGTCGTTAATAAATTCTGTTACTCGGAGTCCAGTGTTTCGAAATTTTCCGATAATATATATATATATATATATATATATATATATATATATATATATATATATATATATGAGAGTAATACGCTAATGGCAGCGACATCAAACCGATAATTTTTATGACAGTTGCATGCAGGGTTCGAACCCGCTATACTCGGCTATCCGTAGATTACCTGTACGGTGCCCTAGACCACTACACCACAGAGGCTATAAAATCCTTGAAACCTGGAATCGAACTGATTCCCGAGGGAAGGAAGATCACTTATTACGGCGATCCGAATTCCTGTTTTACTCAAGGACCAGCCCACCAGTGGTATGGGGTAAGGACCGGGACGAACCCCTTTCTCGCTTATCGCCATTGTAACTATGAGAGTAATACGCTAATGGCAGCGACATCAAACCGATAATTTTTATGACAGTTGCATGCAGGGTTCGAACCCGCTATACTCGGCTATCCGTAGATTACCTGTACGGTGCCCTAGACCACTACACCACAGAGACTGTAAAATCCTTGAAACCTGGAATTGAACTGATTCCCGAGGGAAGGAAGATCACTTATTACGGCGATCCGAATTCCTGTTTTACTCAAGGACCAGCCCACCAGTGGTATGGGGTAAGGACCGGGACGAACCCCTTTCACGCTTATCGCCATTGTAACTATGAGAGTAATACGCTAATGGCAGCGTACTTAATTTAACTTTGTGGTGTAGTGGTCTAGGGCACCGTACAGGTAATCTACGGATAGCCGAGTATAGCGGGTTCGAACCCTGCATGCAACTGTCATAAAAATTATCGGTTAAACTAAGTGTTGCTTCGGGCCTCTATTTTTGAGCATTGAGAATTTGTAGCGTTCAATTTTTAAATACAGAATTAGACACAATAAACTTACAATTGAGCAAATTAGGTTATCCAATTTGGTTATTGACAAAAGCTCTTAGCAAGGCAAAAATCAGCTATTATAAGAACTCTTCCCTAACAAACAACCAGCACAATTGGGACAATACTTGTATAAAGATTCCATACAACCATTTATTGGACGAAGCTTCTAACATGTTACCGCAAGATAAAGTTAAATTGGTCTTCAACTATCCTAATAAAAAATTTCATAAAGTAGTAAATATACATCATAAACCCAAAACAGATAATAACCCAGGCGTATATAAACTACCATGTAAAGATTGTAATGAGGTCTACTGGGGTCAAACTGGAAGGGACCTCAATACCAGAGTAAAAGAGCACAAAAACTCTGTCAGGTATGCACAAAACAACTCCGCGGTCTTCCTCCATACATCAACAAAGGATCACCGCATAGATTGGAACAATCCAGAAGTAATTTATAAATCCAATTGTAGCTTTAGGAGAAAGATAGTTGAATCTTCCTCATTAAACACTTGCCAAATTTCAATACATCAAAAGGGCAATGGTCACCTGATTATATAACAACTTGTGCTGTGAATAAACTATTACCATTACCGAATCCGCCCCACCTCGGACATGTGACTTGAGCCACCTCCCCTTGTTCCTACTTTGTACCTCTCTCCCTGTATATATTTTTGTACATCTCACCTTGTATCTATCTGCTGAAGAGGACCACAGTAGTGGTCGAAATATACAGTTCGTCTGTTTCTTTTGCTTTGTTTCTCCGACAGTGGGTAATTAAAACACACACACATATATATATATATATATATATATATATATATATATATATATGTATATGTATATATATATTGTAAGTGTATTTAGGCAGGAGATTTTCTCTAATGCATATATCATTAAAAGTGATGGGTAGTTGGGCATTAATTATTTTCTTAACGGTATTTTCCATATACCTTATTATAGATTTGTGTTCCTTAGAAAGGAAATTTATGACTTGGGTGTATGTAGTCATATTAGCTAGATCGCGATTTCGGGTTCAAGACCCTTTTTCAGTATCTGTAGGGATGTTCTTTCTTATCAGGGTAAGAATTAATCCGATGAGTCTAGTTAAAGTTCCAAGTTTTATAGTAGTGTTTCTTACTTGCTAATCACTTTGGGGGAGGTCACCTGATATTTCGGGTAGTGACGAAATGACATGTGCACTGGAGAGCCTCCGGGTTCGTGTTGTGGTAAGCTTGTGGTTATAGCGTTTTGTCTCGTATCTGCACTAGTGGCGTTTTGTCTTGTATTGGTGTTTGCGGTGTTATGTCTCATGCTTGTATTTGTAACGGTTTGTCTCATGCTTGGAAGGGCTCCAAGGTCGTCTGCTTGTATATTTAGATTTGGGCATAACTCTTTAATATACAATGCTTCTAAAATTGAGTGGCGTCTATCGTCAGTCCATATATCCAAGACCTCAATATTTTTCTCTAGGGTCTCTCTTGCTAGTGTTATGACATGGGCTTCTCTTAAGTGACTTTTAGGGGCTCCAGATGTCAGGTGATATGAGAGGCGACGGGATAGCCTCATTGTCGCCATGCCAATATAGGTTGATGGGAGGGCTTCACAGTTCCCTCGTGTACAAGTGAACCTATAGATGACATGTGATTTCTGAAGTTCCTTTCTCTCTTGTTGGGGGCTGTTTCTAATAAGGAGGTGGCCAGTTTTTCTAGTTTTATAATAAATCACCAGGTTGAGTATTTTCTCTGGATTGACTGGTTTGATGTTTCTTTT
>NC_134782.1:29390417-29400417 GCF_046742065.1 Oratosquilla oratoria
GCCCCCACGATAAATGTTAAAAATGGAATTACTTCACTGGCTCTGGCTACTCTACCAGGACACCCGGTCACGACTACATACAACTCCAGAAGAAGAACGGATACAATATCACCAATTCAGCCCACGGACATTAGGCCCACACTACAATCAACACCGGAAGAACAAGGGACAGATTTTCACTGAGTCCACCCACTGACAAAATCTCCCCAACTTTTTGTAACCTCTCCCAATTCTTACTTTATTTTATATTTGTATACCTGTAGCTGCTTTGTACAAAATATATTTTGTACTTGAAAATGCTTTAAGATGAGCAACGCATCGCACGGTAGCCTTTTATTCCGCCTCCCCGATGACCCGAGATCTTTGATAAGAAAACTTGAATCTATCAATAAGAAGTTGATTGTAGCCCAAGCTGCGGTGAAATTTAACTAAACATGCTTAAAAGAAGAATTACTACCCACTTTTACGAACATATATGTATATATATATATATATATACATACATATATATATATATATATATATATATATACATACATACATACATACATATATATATATATATATATATATATATATATATATATATATATATATAAAACATATGTATAAATATATATATAGGCTTTGTTGAAGTCTACAGCAAGAGTAGCATTGTTCAACTTATAAGAAGTACTCTCGATATTTCTAATGAGAGATCGGAGGTTGGAGATCAGGGTATTGATAGAATCTCCAAGGAACATGATGTTTACTCTAGACGTCTTTCCACTCAATCAGAGGTCATCTTCAGGAGTTACAATATACACAATGATAAACAGGAATGACATATGAGGTGTGCCGGGGAGATTTTGTACCCACGAAGAAACACTGGGACAGGAAGTCATATGAGGTGTGGCGAGGGAGATGTCAAGGAGACCCTGGGACAGGAAGTTCGACGTAGCTACCCACAGAGCACCGACGGGTTCCCTGTCCAAATTGATGGTGTTGCCATGGGGCCCCTTTGGGCGTCCTCTTCGCTAATTTTTATATGGGCACCATAGAAAGAAAAATTTTTCTGCATCTCCCCGAACTTCTACCATCTGTATATGTGAGGTACATAGACGATGTTTTCATTGGTGCAGAAAATGAGAACAGTATTTTACAAATTGTGAGCGCCTTTAAACGTCATTCCTCCCTTGACTTCACCCATGAACTTGAAGCCAACTATAAACTCCCATTTTTGGACGTTTTAGTTCACCGAGGCCCTCACTCTTTTTCCACCGAAGTATATGTAAGGGCTACAAACCTGGGTTTTTGTCTCAACGGTGCTAGTGAGCGCCCAGAGAAATACCGCAGGAGTGTGGTAAATTCCTTTGTTAAGAGAGCCCTTACACATTCTTCAACTTGGACTACCACCCATGCTGAATTACAGAGAGTCTCACAACTACTTGCCAATAACGGTTACTCAAAGCAATTAGTTGATGAGACAATAAAGCAACATCTAGACAGTTTCATGACACAAGCCCCCTCTAGAACAGATAAACCTTGTCATATTTCCCTCTTCTACAAGAAATTTATGTCTTCCGCATATAAAGAAGACAAAAAGGCTTTAAGAAAGATCATCAGCACACATGTCATCCCTACAGACCCCCATGCCATCCTGAAGCTCATAATTAAAAACAAAAACAAAAAGAATATCAAGCCTCATCATGAAAAATAGTTGCCTCCCACAGACAAGGCCTTTATAAGAGGTGAATCTTGTATACCAATTTCATTGCAACTTTGGTGACTGCAGTCGCCTCAATTCACGGTATATAGGTTCAACCACTACCACCTTGTCAAAAAGGATGACGGCACATTTGCAGGATGGGGCCATACTCCGTCACACCAGTAATACACATGGACACTCCCTCACCAGGCAACAACTAGAAACACAAACAACAATACTGTATCGAGAACAAGACAGAAGGAGATTAAGAATGGCTGAATCAATTTTTATTCGTCTGGATCAACCCTCCATCAATATCCAGCTACAGCCTGAAGTTTCTCTCCCATCAATGAAGAAACCCTACCAGCAACCTACAGGGAACCCGTCGGCGCTCCGTGGGTAGCTACGTCGACTTCCTGTCCCAGGGTTTCCTCGCGGGTACGACATCTCCCCCGCCACACCTCATATGACTTCCTGTCCCAGTGTTTCTTCGTGGGTACAAAATCTCCCCGCCACACCTCATATGTCATTCCTGTTTATCATTGTGTATATTGTAACTCCTGAAGATGACCTCTGATTGGGTCGAAAGACGTCTAGAGTAAACATCATGTTCCTTGGAGATTCTATCAATACCCTGACCTCCAACCTCCGATCTCTCATTAGAAATATCGAGAGTACTTCTTATAAGTTGAACAATGCTACTACTGCTGTAGACTTCAACAAAGCCTGTATTCAGAATGGCTTCCTTCCAATACATATATATATATATATATATATATATATATATATATATATATATATATATATATATACAGTATATGTGTGTGTGTATACAGTATATAAGTATGTGTGTGTGTGTGTGTGTGTGTGTGTGTGTGTGTGTGTGTGTGTGTGTGTGTGTGTGTGTGTGTGTGTGTGTGTGTGTGTGTGTGTGTGTGTGTGTGTGTGTGTGTGTGTGTGTGTGTGTGTGTGTGTGTGTGTGTTTGTGTGTGTGTGTGTGTGTGTGTGTGTAATAAAACAGTAAGAACGTGTGTTCACAAATGCGTGAGAAACCACAAGGAAAAATAAACTAACGAAGCATAGCGCTTTCGTATGATTACATTGGAAATAAGGTACAGAATATATGACTGAGTGAGACATAGCGAAGAAGGAATTCGGCGAGGTAGTGGAAGAATTATATGTGACTTCCTGCCGTCTTAATAACCAACATGTACAGGAAAATTGCTAACAATTGGTACATTACAATAAAAAATTACATTTCTTGGCAAACATAACTATCTAATTTACACAAACCTTGATGGATATTAACACTTATTCCCTTACTAGATTTGATCAAATTGCATTCAATTAAATTTCTTTCTATGATATCTGTGATGATTTTAGTTTTATCCCAGTCAACTGGGTGGTTGAAATTGTTCATATGGTTGAATATAGTCGACCCTCTGCTATTCGCGGTTCGTCATCCGCGCCTTCAACTATTCACGGAAAATTTGTGGGGCCGTTAAAATTTTTTTTTTTTTGCCATTTCCAAATATCCGCGGATACCTACGTAGTCATAAAACGTAAGCGTTGGTTGGCTGAGACAGGACGATTCCAGCCAATCAGCGTTCAGATCTCGCTCCTCGACTACAGTACAGTATATTAGTCCAAGAGCTGGGGGCCATTTATTTTCTGGAGAGTACCAAATTTCTTATGGGTGTTTTTGGAAAGGGTCTACCTTAGGACATCTGAAAATGCGGTTCTTAGATTTGGCCAGTGGTGGGTCTGGGTTTTATTAACCCTTTATGCTCGAAATTGGACTTGCCAAATGTACCGAAAACATGGGGGTAGGGAATACGAAAAGGGCCCTTACACAATTACCTCCTGGTGGTATGGTAACAAACTATATATCAAATTAAAGGCTAATTATCAGTCCCAGATCAGTAAATAGCCACTAGCTACACTTGAAATGTGAATATTAGATATCTAGGCAGTTTTTAAAACTGATATGATGCCAATAATGCCAATATATGCAATGTAATAGGGCTTTGTATTGATCACTTAATTTCAGCGCCACCACATCAAGTTCAACATTTCGCCACCAGATGGCTATACGTTAGGGAAACATTTTTTCATGCAAATAAGCTTTATTTTTGATGAATATTATTTATTTGCCATCACAAACCCAGACCTAAACATATTCTACACTACATGTATCCTGTATAAATGAATTCAATAAAGAAAATCTATCCAAACAGCAGTCATTGACAACGTATAAGCCTGAGTTTCATGAACATATTTTTGTCAGGTTGGCACTGCTACATTATGATTCTGCAAGAATGTTAGCAGCTACCTAAAAGTCTGGGTCTTCTTCTTCGTCGGAGGAATATGACTCCTGGATGTCAATTTCCTCTTCATTATCTTCCTCCGATAGCAAGTCAGAACTTTCAATTTCTATGTTTGCCGGGACACTTGGACCTGAAAACCACAGAAGTTTCATTCTGCCTTTCTCAACTTCCCATCCATGACCCTCAGGACCAAATGCCACTGGTTTAGCCTCTCTAGCATTCTTCCAGACAAACGCTACAAAATTGGTTCTTCGGAGCTTTTGCTGAAGAACCTTCTCACAAGGTGGCATGCAGCAAGGATCGCTAGTTTTAAGCTTCTCAAGGGGGTCATTGGTACGTTTAGGTGCATACAATTTATTGAATACAGTAGTTGAAGCCTTGCTTCATTGACACCACTGACGTTACGAGCCCCATATACTGAGCACAGGTATTCTTCTACAACTGCTGAGACGTCTTGGTCAATCACATCGGTATCCCCAAGTTTGCTAATAGCAGCAGTGAATTTTTCACTCTTTTTCATTATTTCAAATGGTCTCCATTTTGCCTTTCTCATGAAGGATGCAGTATAATCGCACCCCGTCAGCGCGTGGAAGCTGGGGAGGGCATCGCATACTCTAGATGTGAGTATGTTTGCAAGATGTGACACATCTATCATCCGCCTAGTATTCTTAGAGTCCACTCCTACGTCCATCCAAAGGTGAGACGAGATGAACCTACAATGGTAAACAAGAAGAATGAAGACGTCTGTGTCATCACTGCGAATGACAATCACAGGAGGCTTGTCATGTACTTGTGCAACAAATTGGGCATGAAATATAACTCGGGTGTCAGCTTCAGTGTGACCACTCTCAAGTGGGCGCACTTGGGTCCTACTTATGACTTTCCCATCAGATGTGTATAGGTAACACTCATTCTCAAGGGAAAGTAGAGCTGATGCCCTGCAATGATTGGTGCATACGCCTGAGACATCCACTCGTCTCTCAAAAAGATGAAGAGGCCTTTCTTGAATTGAGGAGAACGCCAAGCACTTTTCAGGTCAGCTGGTCTCTTTTGAGATGGCCCTATGCAATATAAAGAACAACTAGGTGACGCATTTTCTTCCCGCAAATCATGTTCAACATCTTTGATGTTAGGACCCTCGGGGTACGTGTCAGCCACAATATGCACCACAGCTGCATTTTTGCAGGCTTGTTGCAGAATTGTCCTGGCCATACCTGCAAAGGTTGGTGGCATGCTAAGGGTTCTCAGCCAAAACATGAAGTCTATTATATACGCATCAGGTTCATCTGGTGGTGTAGCATCTGATGTCCCGGTCGCCTCTAGCTTCGCCCAGAGATTGCTCTTGGATGTCTTGTTCATATCGCCCGTGATATAGCACAAAGACAGTGGAACAGGGGTCAGGGGGTAAGAAAGGACACAGGCAAGGTTGAGTTTCTGAGAAACTGCCAGGTACAACATACGTCCAAAAAGATCGCGTGTACACTTGGCTTCTTTGATTTGTTTGTCCTTGGTGGTCACTTTGAATTTGACGGCATCTTGGCTGAAGTTTTTTCACCTTTTGGCGTTTTATGGGGCGTTCAAATCGCCCACCATCTGTTTTGCAGGCATCAACAAACTCTATGTGCAAGGCGGTTCCCTTGTCAACGCAGTGAAGAAGATCATCTTTTACACTGTTGGAGGCTGCTTTCCCTGTACTGAGACAGTAGAGGGAATCGTCATCAATGCTGAAAGGGTTCAGGGTGTCTTCTATTTGGTGAATTGTGTTTCTAAGGTCACCATCATCCCTATTGATCCTGGATGGCTTCATCTCTTGCACGGAATCATCAGTCAGGATGATACCTGCTTTCTCCAGCAGACAGCTTACGACTGCCCCTCTGATAGATCTTGTTACTGTCCACCTCTTGCGGGCACTGACGTTCTGCGTGAAAGAAGCAATACCACCATGCCTAGATGCCGCATCACGGTTTATTGTTTGTTCCAGTGTGATGTCAACAGCGCTTCTAGAGAAGGGGTGCCTAGACCTTCGAACCGAGAGTGCTCCTCCCTCAAAACTAGCAGTGATTCCAGGATGTGTTGTCTCCATGTTGAGAAGATTCAAATAGTAAAGTGACATCCAACGAGCATAGTTAGGCTTGTGGGTTGAGAAAAACATTGGACACATTAACCCCAAAGCATAGATGAAGAGGGCTACATCATTTGTTCGGCAGGCCCTGTCAAACAGCAGAAAGATGTGCACTAGGTCTATGTACATGAACCAAAACTTAGCTGTAACCCCATGATCTTCCCGACGCGCCTCTTCACAATACTTGTCATACCTCGCAAGAAGACCACAAATTGGTTCAGACTCCAGAAGAGTGGAGAGACTACTAGCTGAAGGTGACGTTCTGAATGAGTTAAGCAGGGCAATGCAATCCTCAGGAATTCCATCAGAAGACTCGAGAAACTGCCTGAAGTGCAGAATCTGCATGGCAGCTGCAAAGAGAGGGTGGATCCGCTTACACCTGTTGTAATGCTTTCCTCCAAGGAAGCCACGCACAGAACCATGTGCCAAGACATCAGCTGAACACAAAACCTCAGTGCAACCAGAAGACTCCAAAATATGACCTATGGCACTGACAAATGCCATTGCAATATGAAAAGCGCCAAAGCAGACAAAAACATTGTCGAATGCTGGAGATTCTTGAGCTTGAATCTGAAGTGCTGGCTTTGCTATAGCAAGATCATATGTGACGATTGCGTATGTCTCACCACAATCAGAGGCAACCTTCTGAGACCTGACTAAGGTTTCTTTGACCACATCCAACCTGGTGGGAGGGAGTTCAATATTCTCCATATAACCAATTTGCTGCAGTGGAAGACTGTCTTTAGTGACCTGTGAATTCCATCCACGCCACATGATAGTATAGCCATCTGGTGGCGAAATGTTGAACTTGATGTGGTGGCGCTGAAATTAAGTGATCAATACAAAGCCCTATTGCATTGCATATATTGGCATTATTGGCATCATATCAGTTTAAAAAAAAACTGCCTAGATATCTAATATTCACATTTCAAGTGTAGCTAGTGGCTATTTACTGATCTGGGGCTGATAATTAGCCAAAATATGGAACCATTCCAAATTGACGGACTTGGAACATTGCCCATAACCTTTTGACCCCTGGTGACCTAGATATGGACTTAATTTGCATATGTCATATATCATCTTAAAGAGCATTTCAAGACCTTTAATTTGATATATAGTTTGTTACCATACCACCAGGAGGTAATTGTGTAAGGGCCCTTTTCGTATCCCCTACCCCCATTTTTTCGGTGCATTTGGCAAGTCCATTTTCGAGCATAAAGGGTTAATAAAACCCAGACCCACCACTGGCCAAATCTAAGAACCGCATTTTCAGATGTCCTAAGGTAGACCCTTTCCAAAAACACCCATAAGAAATTTGGTACTCTCCAGAAAATAAATGGCCCCCAGCTCTTGGACTATATGTATCTATTTCCCGCGCTCCATTAAGTACGCTTGTGTTTCATTTCTCGCTTTTCAATTTTCGTTTCGTATTTCCTTTACACCCTGAATAATTTTTTTTTTTTTTTTTGCACCCTAATATTGACAATGCCTGAGCGCCCTGCTCATGTTAAAGTGTGCCAAGAAAGCGATGCACCTGGAGAAGGCGAAAGTGTTAGATAGGTTGAAAGAAGACAAGAAAAAGGCTGAAATTGCTCGAGAGTTTGGCGTGAACGAAAGCACAATTCAATAAATTTTAAGCTGTGAAAAGGCTATTAAAGAGTGTCAGTAGATTGTAAACCAAGTAATGAAGATTCAGCAAATCAGTGCGTGATAAGGTTCTTATTAGGATGGAATCTGCTTGAATTATTTGGATTTTTGATGCTCATAAAAAGGTGTTTCTTTGGATACTAATATCATTCGTCAATAGGCAAGGCAGCTCCATAAAGCAATGGATGAATAGGGATCGAATCCTAAAGACGGTGACAATCCCCAATCATCAACGTCTGAAGGCCAACGTTCATGTGAATTTCAAGCTAGTCAGGGCTGGTTTGATGGATTCCAAAATAAGGTTTCACCTGAGGTCTGTATCGTTGCAAGGCGAAGCTGCATCTTTAGACCATAAGGCAGCTTCATCATACCCCGAACAACTGCGGGAAATGATTAGAGAGAATGTCTATAAACCAGAACAAGTGTTTAACATGTACGAAGCTGGTACCTTATGGGGATGCTATAACCTTACACGTACACACACATCCAACTCTCCGCCCACGAGAGTCAGCGTAACGACTCGGAGCGCGGCGATACTGAAATAATTTCAGCCCTGGGCAGGATTCGAACCGAGTACCACCGGCACCTCCGTACTGACAATCTGGTACTCTACCAACCGCGCCACCGAGATATGCGTGTGTGTGTATGTGTGTGTGTGTGTGAGTGTGTGTGTGTGTATGTGTGTGTGTGTGTGTGAGTGTGCGTGTGTGTGTGTGTGTGTGTGTGTGTGTGTGTGCGTGTGGTATGTGTGTGTGTGTGTGTGTGTGTGTGTGTGTGTGTGTGTGTGTGTGTGTGTGTGTGTGTGTGTGTGTGTGTGTGTGTGTGTGTGTGTGTGTGTGTGTGTGTGCGTGTGTGTGTGTGTGTGTGTGTGTGTGTGTGTGTGTGTGTGTGTGTGTGTCTGTCTGTCTCTCTCTCTCTCTCTCTCTCTCTCTCTCTCTCTCTCTCTCTCTCTCTCTCTCTCTTTCCCCATCCCCCTCTCTATCTCTCTCTCTCTCTCTTTCTCTCTCCTCTCTCTTCGCCCACTCCTCTCTCTCTCTCTCTCTCTCTCTCTCTCTCTCTCTCTCTCTCTCTCTCTCTCTCTCTCTCTCTCTCTCTCTCTCTCTCTCTCTCTCTGTCTCTCTCCCCTTCTTTCCCCCTCTCTATCTCTCTCTCTCTCTCTCTCTCTCTCTCTCTCTCTCTCTCTCTCTCTCTCTCTCTCTCCTCTCTCTCTCGCCCCACTCTCTCTCTCTCTCTCTCTCTCTCTCTCTCTCTCTCTCTCTCTTTTCATCTATATACATAAGTTATTATTATTAGGAATCATTATTAGGGACTGTAGTTGCATTAGTTACCGCAGTCGCTCCTGGTAAGGAAATCAGTGTACAGTATATGTTTCGTCCAGAGAGAGGAGCATCCGAAACGTAGTGAGTACAAATCTAAGACAATTTCTTCTCTCAAGGATATTGAGGCAGTCTCTTCTCCCAAACATCTAAATCAGTCAAAATGCCTTCTCCCTTACGAACCTGCGAAAGCGTGTGTATGTGTGTGTGTGTGTGCTTACATGTGTGAGCATGCTTGTTTTAGTAGGAAGTAAACGCTGAACTCATTGTAGAAAAGAGTTTATTCCGACGTTTCGAACCCCGTCCATGGTTCGTCGTCAGGGATTTACATAGGCATACAAAGGAAATCATTATATATCGACACGTGTGTCACCCTGGGAAAGGTCTCCCAGACGGCCGTTACAAACATCCGAAATTGTACAAAATGTGGGTTCCGTAGGATAATAACATAATGTAAGCAATAAAATGAATACTCAGAGTTAGCACAGTAATACTCCTGAACAAATAGAATACTTAATTGTTAGGGAGTACTACTGTGTTATCTCTGAGTATTCATTTTGTTGCTTGCATTATGTTATTATCCTACGGAACCCACATTTTGTACAATTTTGGATGTTTGTAACGGCTGCCTGGGAGACCTTTCCCAGGACGATGCACTTGCCGATGTATAATTGATTTCCTTTGTGTGTCTATGTATATCCATGAAGACGAACCCTGGACGGGGTTCGAAACGTCGGAACTCTTTTCTACAATGAGTCCAGCGTTTACTTTCTACTAAAATAAGATTCATGGAACATATATGTGTATGTGTGAGTACATATGCACGCACGCTTTTACTCTACAGAAGCATATATGTATTATGAATCTATGCATATAGTCCCCAAATATTAACACAAATGTT
>NC_134782.1:29405417-29415417 GCF_046742065.1 Oratosquilla oratoria
ATACATACAAAAGTCAAATCGTAAATATACAGAAATAGTGTTACATAAATGAGCTAAGGAGAGGTTACAAACAAACAAATAATATGAAATAAGTACGAACTAGGAGAGGTGGAAAAAAAAGACAGAAACCCCAGCAATGACAATTGATCACCCACGCCATGGGGTGGTCAATTGTTCACCGTGCTGTGAGGTGAAAGAATGGGCACCATCAACATGGAAATGTGCGATCATGGCTTTAGAAGAAGGGAGAATTTGGAGATCTTGAAGCTGCTTACTCATGTCGGGGTTGCTGTGTTTGATATGCAACGCTTCGATAATTGCAAGTCTTTTGTGGTCTTTTTCCGTGGCAGTATTGAACAAGTTAATAAGAAAATTGTGAGTTGTCATCATTCTATTATATACAACATTTCTTGCCAGAGGGAGAACCTCCTGCCTAAGTATACGCATATATATATATATATATATAGATATATATATATATATATATATATATATACATATATATATATATATATATATATATATGTATATATATATACTGTATATACGCTCACACATACTAACACACACGTATACAAACGAACACGCACACACTCATACTACATATTTATAGGCGTGTATATATTCATGTGGGAGTATTTGTATGTGCATGTGTGTGTGTCTATGTATTGGTATTGGTATTTGTTTTGTTTTTATAAACAATTTAACTCCGATTCACAGATGAATTTTCATCTCCTTGTATTGCTGTTGGTTCCTCTTGCTGCTTATGTCAAAGGAGAAGGTGAGTTGTACAGTAATTTTTCAAATTTCCTTGTCTCTCAATCTAATGATAAGGATGAATACCTGAAAATATAAATACGTCACAAAAAAATAAGTTTTGTGGTATGTGAATTCGAGTAGTTCGGGAAAATATGATATTCAAAAAATCACTTGGTACCCCTTATTGGTGTCCTCAAAATTAAGATTGTTATAATTGATTAGGTACTTGATTTCGCTTGAGTTTGTATTTACCTAGTGTTAGTTGTATTTTACAGGAAGAGAACTATGCTTGTAGTATGTGTTTGTGTGTGTGTGTGTGTGTGTGTGTGTGTGTGTGTGTGTGTGTGTGTGTGTGTGTATGTGTGTATGTGTGTATATATATATATATATATATATGTGTGTGTGTGTGTGTGTGTGTGTGTGTGTGTGTGTGTGTGTGTGTGTGTGTGTGTGTGTGTGTGTGTGTGTGTGTGTGTGTGTGTGTGTGTGTGTGTGTGTGTGTGTGTGTGTGTGTGTGTGTGTGTGTGTGTGTGTGTGTGTGTGTGTGTGTGTGTGTGTGTGGTAGCGTGTGTGTCTGTCTTTTTGTATTTGTGTTTGTGTACACGCATATGTGCACAAATACTAAAACTGAAGGAATAGCCAATACTTTGTAATAATATCTGTTCCCTTCAATGATCCTCTGTTTCTTATCTTTGCTGAAGGTGAATCGGGCGACGAAGAACCGCAAGATAAGATCTTCGTGTTTACGGCGGCATGCGTCATGTCAAGCACCATTACTGAGACCACGACTGTTACCTCTCCCTCGACATGCTATTCAGGTGATATAGAAGGCGACTGCGAATCGAGGAGACGCAGAAGGAATATGAAGATCCATCATAAGATCGCGGAATCCTTCGTGGAGGAACCAAGGTAAATGTTTTCTCTTTGAACTTGAGCTATTTTCTTCGTGTCTGTTTCTCTGTGTTTCCCTATGTCTTCGTCTGATTGTCTGTCTATCTGTCAATCTGTCAATCCACAGCGAGCTGAGCGGTAGCCTGTTGGACAGCGGCGACCAGGAGGTACCCACGGAGAAGTTCTTAAAGGTGACTATGCCGAATATCTTCGGAATGGCAGCATCAACTGGCGTCGTCAAGGCATCGACGACGACTACAGAAACCTACTATGATCCAGACCAAGTGATCAGAATCTCGTTCCTCTGTTCGATCGAAGGAATGGACACATTCGACAAATGCTTACCTACTGCCCCTCCCCCTGTAACTTTCGTGACTGCAGTCGCCTCATTTCACGGTATATAGGTTCAACCACTACCACCTTGTCAAAAAGGATGACGGCACATTTGCAGGACGGGGCCATACTCCGTCACATCAGTAATACACATGGACACTCCCTCACCAGGCAACAACTAGAAACACAAACAACAACACTGTATCGAGAACAAGACAGGAGATTAAGAATGGCTGAATCAATTTTTATTCGTCTGGATCAACCCTCCATCAATATCCAGCTACAGCCTGAAGTTTCTCTCCCATCAATGAGGAAACCCTACCAGCAACCTACAGGGAACCCGTCGGCGCTCCGTGGGTAGCTACGTCGACTTCCTGTCCCAGGGTTTCCTCGCGGGTACGACATCTCCCCCGCCACACCTCATATGACTTCCTGTCCCAGTGTTTCTTCGTGGGTACAAAATCTCCCCGCCACACCTCATATGTCATTCCTGTTTATCATTGTGTATATTGTAACTCCTGAAGATGACCTCTGATTGGGTGGAAAGACGTCTAGAGTAAACATCATGTTCCTTGAAGATTCTATCAATACCCTGACCTCCAACCTCCGATCTCTCATTAGAAATATCGAGAGTACCTCTTATAAGTTGAACAATGCTACTACTGCTGTAGACTTCAACAAAGCCTGTATTCAGAATGGCCTCCTTCCAATATATATATATATATATATATATATATATATATATATACATATATATATATATATATATATATATATAAGTATATATATATATATATATATGTGTGTGTGTGTGTGTGTGTGTGTGTTGTGTGTGTGTGTGTGTGTGTGTGTGTGTGTGTGTGTGTGTGTGTGTGTGTGTGTGTGTGTGTGTGTATGTGTGTGTGTGTGTGTGTGTGTGTGTATGTGTGTGTGTGTGTGTGTGTGTGTGTGTGTGTGTGTGTGTGTGTGTGTGTGTATGTATGTGTGTGTGTGTGTGTAATAAAACAGTAAGAACGTGTGTTCACAAATGCGTGAGAAACCACAAGGAAAAATAAACTAACGAAGCAGAGCGCTTTCGTATGATTACATTGGAAATAAGGTACAGAATATATGACTGAGTGAGACATAGCGAAGAAGGAATTCGGCGAGGTAGTAGAAGAATTATATGTGACTTCCTGCCGTCTAAATAACCAACAAGCAAAGGAAAATTGCTAACAATTGGTACATTACAATAAAAAATGACATTTCTTGGCAAACATAACTATCTAATTTACACACTCTTTGATGGATATTAACACTAATCCCTTACTAGATTTGATCAAACTGCATTCAATTAAAAAAAATTCTATGATATCTGTGATGATTTTAGTTTTATCCCAGTCAACTGGGTGGTTAAAATTGTTCATATGGTTGAATATAGTCGACCCTCTGCTATTCGCGGTTCGTCATCCGCGCCTTCAACTATTCACGGAAAATTTGTGGGGCCGTTAAAATTTTTTTTTTTTTGCCATTTCCAAATATCCGCGGATACCTACGTAGTCATAAAACGTAAGCGTTGGTTGGCTGAGACAGGACGATTCCAGCCAATCAGCGTTCAGATCTCGCTCCTCGACTACAGTACAGTATATGTATCTATTTCCCGCGCTCCATAAGTACGCTTGTGTTTCATTTCTCGCTTTTCAATTTTCGTTTCGTATTTCCTTTACACCCTGAATAATTTTTTGTTTTTGTTTTTTTTTTGCACCCTAATATTGACAATGCCTGAGCGCCCTGCATCGTCTAGTGTTGCTAAGGACATGTTAAAGTGTGCCAAGAAAGCGATGCACTTGGAGAAGGCAAAAGTGTTAGATAGGTTGAAAGAAGACAAGAAAAAGGCTGAAATTGCTCGAGAGTTTGGCGTGAACGAAAGCACAATTCAATCAATTTTAAGCTGTGAAAAGGCTATTAAAGAGTGTCAGTAGATTGTAAACCAAGTAATGAAGATTCAGCAAATCAGTGCGTGATAAGGTTCTTATTAGGATGGAATCTGCTTGAATTATTTGGATTTTTGATGCTCATAAAAAGGTGTTTCTTTGGATACTAATATCATTCGTCAATAGGCAAGGCAGCTCCATAAAGCAATGGATGAATAGGGATCGAATCCTAAAGACGGTGACAATCCCCAATCATCAACGTCTGAAGGCCATCGTTCATGTGAATTTCAAGCCAGTCAGGGCTGGTTTGATGGATTCCAAAATAAGGTTTCACCTGAGGTCTATATCGTTGCAAGGCGAAGCTGCATCTTTAGACCATAAGGCAGCTTCATCATACCCCGAACAACTGCGGGAAATGATTAGAGAGAATGTCTATAAACCAGAACAAGTGTTTAACATGTACGAAGCTGGTACCTTATGGGGATGCTATAACCTTACACGTACACACACACCCAACTCTCCGCCCACGAGAGTCAGCGTAACGACTCGGAGCGCGGCGATACTGAAATAATTTCAGCCCTGGGCTGGATTCGAACCGAGTACCACCGGCACCTCCGTACTGACAATCTGGTACTCTACCAACCGCGCCACCGAGATGTGCGTGTGTGTGTATGTGTGTGTGTGTGTGTGTGTGTGTGTGTGTGTGTGTGTGTGTGTGTGTGTGTGTGTGTGTGTGTGTGTGTGTGTGTGTGTGTGTGTGTGTGTGTGTGTGTGTGTGTGTGTGTGTGTGTGTGTGTGTGTGTGTGTGTGTGTGTGTGTGTGTGTGTGTGTGTGTGTGTGTGTGTGTGTGTGTGTGTGTGTGTGTGTGTGTGTGTGTGTGTGTGTGTGTGTGTGTGTGTGTGTGTGTCTCTCTCTCTCTCTCTCTTTTCCCCACCCCCTCTCTATCGCTCTCTCTCTCTCTCTCTCTCTCTCTCTCTCTCTCTCTCTCTCTCTCTCTCTCTCTCTCTCTCTCTCTCTCTCTCTCTCTCTCTCTCTCTCTCTCTCTCTCTCTCTCTCTCTCTCTCACTCTTTTCCCCACCCCCTCTCTATCGCTCTCTCTCTCTCTCTCTCTCTCTCTCTCTCTCTCTCTCTCTCTCTCTCTCTCTCTCTCTCTCTCTCTCTCTCTCTCTCTCTCTCTCTCTCTCTCTCTCTCTCTCTCTCTCTCTCTCTTCGCCCACTCTCTCTCTCTCTCTCTCTCTCTCTCTCTCTCTCTCTCTCTCTCTCTCTCTCTCTCTCTCTCTCTCTCTCTCTCTCTCTCTCTCTCTCTCTCTCTCTCTCTCTCTCTCTCTCTCTCTCTCTCTCTCTCTCTCTCTCTTTCTCTCTCAACCCTCTTTCTCCTCTTGACCTGTTCTCTTTCTCTTATTACCTTCCTTTTCATCTGTATACATAAGATATTGTTATTAGGGATTACTATTAGGGATTCTTTTCATCTGTATACATAAGTTATTATTATTAGGAATCATTATTAGGGACTGTAGTTGCATTAGTTACCGCAGTCGCTCCTGGTAAGGAAATCAGTGTACAGTATATGTTTCGTCCAGAGAGAGGAGCATCCGAAACGTAGTGAGTACAAATCTAAGACAATTTCTTCTCTCAAGGATATTGAGGCAGTCTCTTCTCCCAAACATCTAAATCAGTCAAAATGCCTTCTCCCTTACGAACCTGCGAAAGCTCCAGATGCAAATTAGCAAAGCAGTATTTCAAAAACTCGTCTATTTGCCGCATGTGTGTCTTTAAAAATAGTCAAGATAAAAACTCTCAACAGATCAAGGCTCTGAGAGAGCATTGTCACTCCCTGAAGGCAAAATACGAGGCCCTTGTGTGAAATGCTGAAGAAAAAATATGAGGCCCTTGTAGAATTCGTGACCGAGAACGTGAGGACAGTCCCACAATTGCGTGAAAATGCGGGCCCCCAAAATGACATTCCTGCTTCGTAGGATAGCTCCCAATCGATACACTCGAGTGAAAATGCGGTCCCCAAAAATGACATTCCTGCTTCACGGGATAGTCCCCAACCTGCACTGCAGGAAGCTCTCCCACCCGCTACACGGGATGGGGGATGGCAAATGGTCAAGAAGAGGTGCCAAACCCCGCCGGAAGGTACAGGTATCATCAGGACCCACCACCTCCAATACATTTAAAGTTTTAGATCTAGCCAAGAGGGACGAGTTTGAAACTCGTTTAGTAGGGGACTCCATAGTGAGGCACCAATCTGAAGAGTTCTGTGGCCGTTCTTCAAATGGCCGCAGAAGGTGTTATATGTATAGAGGTGCCGGAATCGATGGCATTGCCGAGTCCTGTGACGATGTCACAAAAGACGCGGAGTCAAATACGGTATTCATATTCGAATAACGTCGAATCAACGTGGTCAGAAGAACTCATTGAAAAGTACCGGAGTACAATCAGGAAATATAAAGAAAAGGTTCCTGGGGAAAACCTTGTAATCTCAGGGATCCTTCTCAGATTCAAGAGAAGTGGAAAATATTTCAACATAAACAGATTCTACAACAAAACATTCAGTGCAAACAACAGAATAAAATCCCTCTGTGAAAAGTAAAAAGTACACTTTGTCAATTTCTGGGACAACTTCTACTTTGATAAAACTCTCTATGAGGAAGACGGTCTTCACTTGAATGTGGCCGGTGCAGCAAGGTTAGGTAGGCTGCTCAACAACAGCCTGACCGACATCAGAAGAAAAAACTCCTCAGCAGAGCCCCCATCAGCACCTTCGTAATAGAGCAAAACAGAAAAGTGGCAGATATCAATCTCTGTTACGTTAATGCTCGCAGCGTACGAAACAAATTCGAAGATCTAGAGATTCTCGGAGCGACAGGTAACTAACACGTGATAGGAGTAACAGAAACATGGTTGGACACATCAAATCGAGATTTTATTGCGGAATACTGTTTACCAGGCTACATGATTTTCAGTTGCGAAAGAGAAAATAGAATAGGTGGTAGAGTAATTTTGTATGTCCATAACTCCCTCCAACCATCACTGTTAAAAACAGAGGCAGTTAAGAATGTTGAAATATTGTTTGTTGAAATTAAAACCAATTACAGTAAATCTAAAGTAATAATTAGACTTGTTATAAACAAGTCTAATTACAGTAAATCTAAAGTAATAATTAGACTTGTTATAAACAAGTCTAATTATTACTTTAGATTTACTGTAATTGGTTTTAATTTCAACAAACAATATATCAACATTTTTAACTGCCTCTGTTTTTAACAGTGATGGTTGGAGGGAGTTATGGACATACAAAATTACTCTACCACCTATTCTATTTTCTCTTTCGCAACTGAAAATTATGTAGCCTGGTAGACAGTATTCCGCAATAAAATCTCGATTTGATGTGTCCAACCATGTTTCTGTTACTCCTATCACGTGTTAGTTACCTGTCGCTCCGAGAATCTCTGACCACCGGGTCAGCTGCTAGAAAATGACGAAAAATTATTCGATTTAATCGTAGAAACTAACCAACGCTACGAGACAGTCATCATGGGAGACTTTAACTTACCGGTGAAGAGATGGGGTGAGGATTTGAGTTCACATATAGCACGAGACTTGTATAGTAACTTACTGGAAAGTGACTCCCACCAATGTGTAAACAGCCCTACTCGAGGAAATTATATCCTTGACCTAATATTTTCTACAACAGAGAATCTTGTAAACAAAGTAAATGTCGGCCCAATATTCAGCACTAGCGATCATCGTATCATTACATTCAAAATTAAAATGGAAGCCAGTTTATCTAAGATCAGCAAAGAAAAATTACCCGACTTCCGTAAAGCTAATTTTACTAGACTCCGATCATTACTAGAAAACTCAGACTAGAGTACAATTTCGAACGAGATTGATATTGATAAAGTGTGGGAAAACTTCACCACTGAGCTAAACAATGCTGTAAATCTCTGTGTTCCCTATCGTGAGAGACATCCGGCAATAAATAAACCAAAGTGGTGTAATAGGGAAATTAGTAACAACCTGTCTCGTAAAAAAGAGTGCGTACAAAAACTATTTATCATCTAAAAGCCAAGACGATAAACTAAAACTAGACAGAATTCACCGTGAAACCAAAACACTGATAAAGCGTGGTAAGAAAGATGTTGAAGAGTATACTGCTGAGGTAAGCAAATCGAATCCTAAAGAATTCTATAGTTATGCGAATAAGGAGAAAACGCTTATCTGCGGCATTGGACCATTAAATGACGATGAAGGTAAACATACGGATGATGAAAATGAGATGGCCTCAATCCTTAATAATTTTTTTCCATCCGTCTTCACAGACGAAGATTGCTCAGTGTATCAGGCACCAGAACATAAAATGTCCCAGAACGTTTTAAATCAACTCATAATTACCGAAAGTGATGTCGTACAAGTGATTGGTAAGTTCAAAATAAATAAAGTCTCAGGACCTGACAAAATTTCACCTGGAATTCTGCGAGAAGTCAAAAATCAAATCAGTATACCCTTTAGCAATTGGTAAAGCCCCACCAGGTTGTAAATGTGTTAACGTAACACCAATAATCAAGAAAGGGGACAAATCATAACCAGGCAATTACAGACCGTTTAGCCTGACTTCGATTGTGTGCAAGCTGCTAGAGACCATTATCCGCGACAGTGTAGTAAAATTTTTAGAGGAAAATAAAAATATGAAAGATTCGTAACATGGCTTCCGTAGCAAACGCTCATGTTTAACTAATCTCCTCGACTTCTTTCATGACGTCTTTAACAAATAGGAGGAATGTAGATCTGTTGATTTTCAGAAGGCACTCGATAAAGTCCCCACAAACGATTGCTCGACAAATAAAAAACGCACAGTGTTTCTGGCAGTATTCACAACTGGATTAAAGTTTGGCTCTCAGAGCAAAAACAGAGGGCTGTAACTAACGGTGCCTCATCTAGCTGGCTCGACGATAAAAGTGGCGTACCGCAAGGATCAGTTTTGGGATCAGTTTTGTTCTTAATATGTATAAATGATCTAGATGACGGCCTCCTCTGCAAAGTATCAAAATATGTTGATGACACAAAAATCACCGGTAAAGAAACAACCACCAAAGAGAAAGAAACTCTACAATCCGATCTAGATAGATTATCAAACTGGGCTAGCAAGTGGCAAATGAAGTTTAACGTCAACAAATGTAAAATCATGCACATTTGGGGTAACAATAACCACATCCAATACCAAATGAATGGCGAAATACTGGATTTAGAAACTAAAGAAAAAGATCCAGGAGTTTTAATATCAAATGACTTGAAGCTAAGTCAACATTACTCAGAAGTTGTTAAAACAGCAAATGAATTAGTTGGCTCCATCGGAAGAGTCTTCGAAAATAAATCAGAAAAAATATCATATATATATATATATATATATATATTATACATACATATAGGAATATATATATATATATATATATATATATATATATATATTGTAATCACTTCTAGAGTTCCTAGCTTCTTTCTGTTGTTGCATTCCCACAGTCTTCACATATGTACTAATTGCTTTAGATTCATTATACCCTTGAAGAAGATAATCTACCTCCCCTAAATTCATAGTTGCTTGATTATCTTTATACAGCCTTTCTGCCGTTAATTCGTCAAAACTGTTTGTTAGCAAGGCAAATGTGATTAATCTAATTACCTGAGAAACTTTCATTTTGTCACTAGATCTTTGTATCCAATCTTAATCTTTTAATAAAGAATTCATGTCCTTAGACTATCTGTCTAATTTTGCTAAATATTCTGTGTCTGATTCACTTGTCTTTACTTTCTTTATCATTCTAACCAAAGACCTGATAGAATCCTGATCACACTTGGACTTAAAACTGTTTAATGAATGCCTTCTTGTAAGCTTCATATTGATATCTTCCATCTGCTAGAAATTTATTATAAGCCTAGCTCTACCCTTCTCAGGATCTACATTCCCTTTTAAAATTTCTATTTTCCTTTTTTCATCTGTTATGTTTTTACTTATGAGGTCAATCAAAATGAGAAACCTATCAAAGCCTAAGGTGTTTTCATCACCTGTGAATTTGGTAATATTGACATTCGAGGTATGA
>NC_134782.1:29417917-29427917 GCF_046742065.1 Oratosquilla oratoria
ACAGGGGCTACATGTGAAAGGAGACAAACCCAACTTGTCTCCGCCCGGCCGGGGAATCGAACCCCGGTTCTCCGGCTTGTGAGGCCAGTGCCTTACCAATCCGCCACCGGGCCGTGTGTATGTGTGTGTGTGTGTGTGTGTGTGTGTGTGTGTGTGTGTGTGTACATATTTATATATATATATATATATACATAT
This sequence comes from Oratosquilla oratoria, assembly GCF_046742065.1. Lineage (NCBI taxonomy): Eukaryota > Metazoa > Arthropoda > Malacostraca > Stomatopoda > Squillidae > Oratosquilla > Oratosquilla oratoria. Next base: position 29,418,113 of record NC_134782.1, read on the forward strand.
ATATATATATATATATATATATATGTGTGTGTGTGTGTGTGTGTGTGTGTGTGTGTGTGTGTGTGTGTGTGTGTGTGTGTGTGTGTGTGTGTGTGTGTGTGTGTGTGTGTGTGTGTGTGTGTGTGTGTGTGTGTGTGTGTGTGTGTGTGTGTGTGTGTGTGTGTGTAAATAGTAGAAAGGCGAGGGAGGTTGCAGCTGCTTGTGGAAGAAGACTTCTCAAATGTGCCATAGACCACCATCACAGCACCATCCAACGACTGGGAAGAGAAAACAAAGAACACAAGGAGCAGGTGATGGACGAGTTGGATTGGGGGTTGCTGGCGAAGTTCGAGGACAAGATCACTAGTGTTAGCAGATCTAAAGCAAGTAAGAAGCGGTTCGCATTAGATCAGAAACTGGAGAGACTAGTTGACAACGATAAGAAAGGAACTGACAGGTGGGTTAGGAATTTTTCCGGTAGACCACTCAGTGAGGCTGAAAACAAGGTCCTTTCCAAAGGTTTAAAATTTAACACACAGGGGGGAGTAAGAGTAGAGGAGTTCATGGCAGCGGCTGAATCTGGAGTGAACCTGATGTGTTGCAGTGAGGATGAGAAGCAGGACACGAGAATGCGCATAGTAGGGGCGTTCAACAGACCAACGAGGGGGCACAATCTCACCACGGAGGAGGCCGAAGCATTGGCAGGTTTACGCAAGGACAGCTCAATTGTCATACTTTCGAGTGATAAGGGACGATCCACGGTAGTATTGGATAAGAGTGAGTACGAATTTAAAGCGGTGACGCTACTCCAGGACACTAACACCTATGAGGTTGTGGAGGTAGACCTGACACAGAAGCTACAGCGGAAGGTGGAGGGGGAGCTCAGGAAGTTGAAGGAGTCGAGGCTTATTTCTGAAAAGGAATGGATGATGATGAAACCAGGAGAATCGGTTATACCCAAGATGTATGGTTTAACGAAGATTCATAAGGAAGGGGTGCCTTAAGACCGATCATTGCCTTCAGAGGTTCCTCTACTTACAATATGGCTAAGGCCCTAGCCAAGCGACTAAGGCCCTTAGTGGAGAAGTCAGAACGAATGCTCAAGAATTCCACGGATTTTGTGGATAGATTACGAGGAATAAGTTTGGAAGAGGGAGATATATTGGTTTCGTTTGATGTTAAATCTATGTTCACTTCTTTGCCACAGGATTTGTTAAAGCAGGCAGTGCTTTCAAAGGTTGAAGGGTCGGAGGAGTTTCGAGACAATGAAAAACAGTCAACAGAGGAGTTCGTGAGGTTAGTCAATTTATGCTTGGATTCGACCTTCTTCAGGTTTAGGGAGAAGGTTTACCACCAGAGGATTGGAACTCCTATGGGATCCTCGATTTCTGTGGTCTTGGCAGAGATGGCTATGCAGGAGTTTGAGGAAGAGATGTTGGCGGCGGCACCTGTGGCTTTGAAAACGTTGATGAGATATGTGGATGATGTATTCGTGATTATGAAGGAGGGTGAAGTTGATTATTTTCTCAACTTTTTGAATGGGAGGAACACAGCCATCCAGTTCGAAATGGAGAGGGAAGTGAAAGGACAGTTGCCGTTCCTGGACGTCTTGGTAACGAGATGTGGGCACAGTATGACTACGGGTGTATATAGAAAGGATACTCATATGGACAGGCTCTTGGATTATGAGAGTTGCCACCCGGTGGAGCATAAGAAGAGTGTGGTCAAGACGTTGTGGTCAAGAGCGGGGAATTTGTGCTCGACTGAGAAGAACTTGAAAGAAGAGAGGAAACGCCTGGAGAAGGTCTTTGCGGACAACGGGTACCCCAAATCGGTCATTAGAAGATGGACCACAGCGCAGGGAAGTAGAAGAAAAACTACAGCGGACATGAGACAGGCGGCAACTAGAAGGATTACCTTACCATATGTGAAGTGGGCATCTGAGGTGGCTGCTAGACTATTGAGGAAGCGCGGTGTTGAGGTAGCTCACAAACCCGCCAACTCTTTACATGGTGCTCTTACTAAGGTAAAAGATACGGAGGAGAAAGAGAACAAGACGGGAGTGGTATATGATATTGGCTGCGGCAACTGTTGTACTCGCTACATAGGAGAGACGGGTAAGAAATTATCGACAAGAGTTAGAGAACATCAACGAGCTGTAAATCGTAAAGATGGTAGTTCGGCGATATTCAGGCATTGCCAGGAGGAGCAGCACGAGATGGATTGGGACAACGTTGGTGTGATTTACAGAAACAACAAGAAAGGAGATAGGCTATTTTTGGAAGCTTGGGCCAGTGACAGCAACAGCGTCAACAGATGCATCAATCTAAATCCAATTTACAAGGGAGCGAAAGACAGACAGGACAGAAGAAGCAGTGAGCGGAGGCCAGTGTAGTGCTTTTATGTCGGGACTTTGATGTTTGGCATTCGTGTGTCTTTTGCGCTTTTTTATGTTTTGGTAGTCCCAGTGTGATGTTACTTTATTTAACTTTGTCATAATTTTTCTTTTCTTTTATCGTCCAGAATTGGTTTTGTTTTGTTTACTGTTTTGGTTCGCTGCTGTTGAGTTAATTGTAATTTTGTTGGGTTTGTCTTCTATTGCTTTTTGTCCCCCACCCCTTTTTTCAGCGGACACTTTTTAACACTTTGCAATTTCTTTTTGTCATTCAGTTTTGGTGTTGTTGGATAGTTTTGATTTGTACTGATAAAGGGAGCTAAGCACAAACAGAACAGAAAGAGCGGCGATAGGCGACCCGTGTGGTGCTTTTAAGTCCGGACTGTGATTTTTTATATTTTCATTATGTCGGTTTGTCATTTATTTGCTTTTTGTTATTTTTGTGGACACTTTGGGCTAACTTTGTAATTAAATTTCTTTTTGTCTTTTAGTGTTGTTTTTGTTTTTGTTTTATTTTATAGTCTGATTTGTACTGATAAGGACACACAGGACAGTTAGAGCGGTGACAGACGACTCGTGTAGTGCTTTTATGTCTGGTCTGTGACATTTGATATTTTTCTTTTTGCCCTTTTATTTTATTTCTTATTTTCGGTGGTTCCATTTGGTGACACTTTGTACTTACTCTGTTATTAATTTCTGGGTGTCGTTTAGAATTTGTATTGTTCCGTTTATTATGACATGGGTTATGTGGTTTTATCAATTCTTTTCATTTGAGTGACGCTTTATACAAATTTGAAATTAATTTCCTTTTGTCATTCGTAATAGGTTTTGATTTTGTTCAAATTTGTTCAATCCGATGGGACCTGTCCCAGAGAACATCGGTATAATATATAATTGAATCCTTTTGCTTACTATGTATAACCCTGAGGACGAACCCCGGACAGGGTTCGAAACGTCGGTAATAAATTCTGTTACTCTGAGTCCAGTGTTTCGAAATTTTCCGATAATATATATATATATATATATATATATATATATATATATACACATACGAGAGTAATACGCTAATGGCAGCGACATCAAACCGATAATTTTTATGACAGTTGCATGCAGGGTTCGAACCCGCTATACTCGGCTATCCGTAGATTACCTGTACGGTGCCCTAGACCACTACACCACAGAGGCTATAAAATCCTTGAAACCTGGAATCGAACTGATTCCCGAGGGAAGGAAGATCACTTATTACGGCGATCCGAATTCCTGTTTTACTCAAGGACCAGCCCACCAGTGGTATGGGGTAAGGACCGGGACGAACCCCTTTCTCGCTTATCGCCATTGTAACTATGAGAGTAATACGCTAATGGCAGCGACATCAAACCGATAATTTTTATGACACTTGCATGCAGGGTTCGAACCCGCTATACTCGGCTATCCGTAGATTACCGTAGGGATGTTCTTTCTTATCAGGGTAAGAATTAATCCGATGAGTCTAGTTAAAGTTCCAAGTTTTATAGTAGTGTTTCTTACTTGCTAATCACTTTGGGGGAGGTCACCTGATATTTCGGGTAGTGACGAAATGACATGTGCACTGGAGAGCCTCCGGGTTCGTGTTGTGGTAAGCTTGTGGTTATAGCGTTTTGTCTCGTATCTGCACTAGTGGCGTTTTGTCTTGTATTGGTGTTTGCGGTGTTATGTCTCATGCTTGTATTTGTAACGGTTTGTCTCATGCTTGGAAGGGCTCCAAGGTCGTCTGCTTGTATATTTAGATTTGGGCATAACTCTTTAATATACAATGCTTCTAAAATTGAGTGGCGTCTATCGTCAGTCCATATATCCAAGACCTCAATGTTTTTCTCTAGGGTCTCTCTTGCTAGTGTTATGCCATGGGCTTCTCTTAAGTGACTTTTAGGGGCTCCAGATGTCAGGTGATATGAGAGGCGACGGGATAGCCTCATTGTCGCCATGCCAATATAGGTTGATGGGAGGGCTTCACAGTTCCCTCGTGTACAAGTGAACCTATAGATGACATGTGATTTCTGAAGTTCCTTTCTCTCTTGTTGGGGGCTGTTTCTAATAAGGAGGTGGCCAGTTTTTCTAGTTTTATAATAAATCACCAGGTTGAGTATTTTCTCTGGATTGACTGGTTTGATGTTTCTTTTTATAATTTGTTTCATAATACGTTCATCTTCTTTATAAGCTGACGAAATAGATTTATAATAGATGTTGATTTTCAAGGGAACATGGCGACCACTGAGGACTTGCGACCACTGAGGACTTGCGACTACTGAGGACTTGCGACCACTGAGGACTTGCGACTTTTGAGGACTTTCGACCTTTGAGGACTTGTTACCTTGGAGGACTTGTTACCTTGGAGGACTTGTTATCTTAGAGGACTTATTACCTTGGAGGACTTGTTACCTTGGAGGACTTATTACCTTGGAGGACTTATTACCTTGGAGGACTTATTACCTTGGAGGATTTATTACCTTGGAGGATTTACAACCTCGTATGACTTGCAACTTCAGAGGACTTGCACCCTCGTAGGACTTACGACCTCGGAGGACTTGCAGCCTCGAAGGGCTTACAACTTCGGAGGACTTGCACCCTCGGAGGACTTGCACCCTCGGAGGACTTGCACCCTCGGAGGACTTGCACCCTCGGAGGACTTGCACCCTCGGAGGACTTGCACCCTCGGAGGACTTGCACCCTCGGAGGACTTGCAGCCTCAGAGGACTTTCAACCTCGGAGGACTTGCACCCTCGGAGGACTTGCACCCTCGGAGGACTTGCACCCTCGGAGGACTTGCACCCTCAGAGGACTTGCACCCTCGGAGGATTTGCATCCTGGGAGGACTTGCACCCTCGGAGGACTTGCACCCTCGGAGAACTTGCACCCTCGGAGAACTTACAGCCTCGAAAGGCTTACTGCCTCGGAGAACTTACGACCTCGAAGGACTTACAGACCCCCCTCTCGAAGACATGTAACATTTTTAAGATGTGTCACCTTTGAAATGGTTTAATTTTTATTATTATTATCTATAGTGAGGAGGAGAACAGGGTGAAAAAGGATTTGGGAGATAGGGTTGATGAAAGAATATTAGGATGGTTTGGACACATGGAAAGAATGAGTGAAGAAAGACTAGTAAAAGAGGTATGGAAGGCAGATGTGGAGGGAGTGAACATGAGGGGACGTCCTAGGATGAGGTGGATGGATGGGGTGAAGGGGCTTTTGGAGAAGAGGGGAATGTCTGTTGAGGAAGGAAGGGAGAGGACGGAAGACAGAGGTGAGTGGAGAATGGTTGTATATGGATGATGTTGTGACTGCATGAGGAGGAATGGGCGGGGGGGGTGGGGGGTGGGGTAGTATGTGTGAGTAAATTTTGACGCAGCCCGAAGGGATTTCTCCCCGTCCTCTCCTTATATGCAAAGGGGGACGGAGAGGGGGGGGTCGCCGATTAAATGAAGCGGCCTTGCTGTGGATGTACTGTGTCTTGCGACACTGCTTCTGACCCAGGGCGGTGGGCCGGGTTCAGTGATGACCCGTCATCCAGGAGGTGCTCAGATGAGAGGAAGGGTGGGAGGGGTGTGGAGTGTATTTGGGGATGAAATGGGTGGGAGTGTTTTTATGCCTTTCCCTTTTTGGCTACCTCCCTTGGAAGGGGGAAAAAGCCTTGGTATATGTATGTATGTATGTATATTATTATAAATTTTATTTCTTTCTTTTTATTCATTTATCATTACTATAATTTTTCCGCATCCGACCTAGTTATGGACCAAAAGGTCTCCTGTCGGGAAAATCCCTTACACGGGTGTGCCCAGATTGCCGTAACACGCTGCTTCAGTTTTGGACAAAATGGGCAGAATAGTAAAAAATAGAAGAGTTTATGTTTAGGTAGTTATTAATATATATATATATATATATATATATATACATATATATATATACATATGTATATATATATATATGTATATGAATATATACATATGTTTATATACACACATATATATATATATATATATATATATATATATATATATATATATATATATATAGATATACATATGCTAATAAGAACACGGTACCTGTGTTCACTTATGCAAAGTAGACCACTTGGAAAAAGAAACTAACGAAGCAGAGCGCTTTCGTATACTACATCTTCAGTGGAACTTGTTGCACTGAAAATGTAATATACGAAAGCGATCTGCTTCGTTAATTTCTTTTTCCAAGTGGTCTACATTGCATATATATATATATATATATATATATATATATATATATATATATATACATATATATATATATACATATATATATATATATATATATATTATATGTTTACACACACACACATGTATATATATATATATATATATATATATATGAATAGATAGATAGATAGATTGTTATACTTCATATATATATATATGTATATACATATATATATATGTATATATATATATGTATGTATATATATATATATATATATATATATATGTATATATATATGTGTATATATATGTATATATATATATATATATATATATATATATGACGTAGGCGGAGTAGGTAACACAGAAGTCTTAGTCTTGAGTTGATTCCTGACTAGTTTCGCAGGTATGCTTTTTCAAAGCATACCTGCGAAACTAATAAAATAAACTTAAGTCTAAGACTCCTGTGTTTCCTACTCCGTTTACGTCAACCTGTCAGAATGTCTCAACATATATACATACATACACACACACACACACACACACACATACACGCACACACTCACACACACACACACACACACACACATATATATATATATATATATCCATACATACATACACACGCACACACATACATATATATATATATATATATATGTGTGTGTGTGTGTGTGTGTGTGTGTGTGTGTGTGTGTGTGTGTGTGTGTGTGTGTGTGTGTGTGTGTGTGTGTGTGTGTGTGTGCGTGCGTGCGTGTGTGTGTGTGTGTGTGCGTGTGTGTGCGTGTGTGTGTGCGTGCGTGTGTGTGTACGTGCGTGTGTATGTGTGTGTGCATGCTTGTTTTAGTAGAAGTAAACGCTGAACTCATTGTAGAAAACAGTTTATTCCGACGTTTCGAACCCCGTCCAGGGTTCGTCTTCAGGGATTTACATAGGCATACAAAGGAAATCATTATATATCGACACGTGTGTCACCCTGGGAAAGGTCTCCCTGGCGGCCGTTACAAACATCCAAAATTGTAAATAATGTGGGTTCCGTAGGATAATAACATAATGTAAGCACAGTAATACTGCTGAACAAATAAAATACTTAATTGTTAGGGAGTACTACTGTGTATTCATTTTGTTGCTTGCATTATGTTATTATCCTACGGAACCCACATTTTGTACAATTTTGGATGTTTGTAACGGCTGCCTGGGAGACCTTTCCCAGGACGACACACTTGCCGATGTATAATTGATTTCCTTTGTATGTCTATGTATATCCCTGAAGACGAACCCTGGACGGGGTTCGAAACGTCGGAACTTATTTCTACAATGAGTCCCGCGTTTACTTTCTACTAAAATAAGATTCATGGAACATATATATGTTTGTGTGTGTATATATGTACGCTCGCTTTTACTCTACAGAAGCATATATGTATTATGAATCTATGCATATAGTCCCCAAATATTAACACAAATGTTGTAGCCCCATTTTGGTCGGTGATTGTTGTAGGTTACAAAAGGTGGACTTAATGTGGGCGAGATAAACTCCAAAGGGGGAGTTTTCTTCTATTTATTAACAACTATCTGGATTTATTAACAACAGAGTATATTTGGGCCCTTTGGGCAAAATACAGTAAGTGCCGGGCCTTGACCTCGGGCACAACTGCTGGTAGGCTCTTGACCTGCCCGGCTCTCCTGCTGGTTACATAATCGTCGGTTAATATAAGAGGTTAGTGGGTTATCCTAAGTAAAGGTGTTAGTCTTTTTATTCTATGCATTGTTGTAGTTTCTATATATGGGGGTTAGTCGTATGATTAATAAGTATGGTTAGGTATGTTATATATATGTTAACTTATGGGTAATATAATAGGGATAGGTATAAAAATTGGGGTTTAATGGGTTAATCTGGTGACATTTGGCAGCAATAACTTGTTTGTTTGATTTCTGCTGCGTTAGATATATGTGGTTGTTCTGGGAAAGGAAGGTAAGCAAGAGGGAAGTAAGTGCTATGTTGCAAGCATGTGGATCATGTGCGTTGTAGGTGATGGTTAGTAATGGTTACAATGTTACAAATATGGATATTCGTGTAAAGCGACACATATAAAACACCAATTAACTTAGAGATTCTTATACGTATATGCATCTCCTTTGCAAATCCTGGTGGCTGAAAACACACATCCGAATTTATTTTGTGACGAGCCTTTCCTCGAACTCTGTGTGAAAACACTTGCTTGACAGAAATAGACCTTTAACTGGAGGCAAACCTGAGGAATAGTAATGGCCATTTCATTCACTGCGACGAAATATATAAGCACTCTCTTATTGACTCTTAGCTGACAAGGTTGAGTCTTGTGCACTTGGACCTCTGGAAGAGTCTCCGTTTCTACAGAATCTCTGTCGCGTCTTAAGAACATAAGAACATAGGAATAAAGGAGACTACAAGAGACCATAAGTCCTACACTACACTTCAAGGTGCGTCGAAGAAGCCGCGCCCAAGCAAAGCAAAATTTTCACCCTTGGTGCGGTTAATATTTTGTATTCAGGCAGACGCAAGTAACTTATACATATATTTTTATATGTATGTATATATATATATATATATATATATATATAGATATATATATACACACACACATATATATATATATATATATATAAATATACAGTATATATGCACACAAGCACATACATGATTATTTATGTATATATATGTATATATATATATATATATATATATATATATATATATATATATATATATATATATATATGTAAAATAACCACAGGAGAAAGGAAACTTTTAGACAGTAAGTACTTTCGTATATTACATATTCAGACTAAATGACAGAGATACAGAGTAGGGTTTAAATATAAGTATCAGGTGGCAACCATAGGGGGGGGGAAGGGGGGAGACAATGCAATGTGAGGAGGGGGGATGACCTTACCCCTATCGACCTGACCAGCACATAAGGGTCAATCTGGCGGAAAGATCTCGGTGCCTGTTGGTCAGGTCGATAGGGGTAAGGTCATCCTCCCTCCTCACATTGTATTGTCTTCCCCTTTCCCTCCTATGGTTGACACCTGATATTATATTTAAACCCTACTCTGTCTCTCTGTCATTTAGTCTGAAGATGTAATATAGGAAAGTACTTACTGTCTACAAGTTTCCTTTCCCCTGTGGTTATTTTGCATTTTTGTATCCCGGTTATGTGATTGCTTGCATATATATATATAT
>NC_134782.1:29432917-29437917 GCF_046742065.1 Oratosquilla oratoria
GTATTGATAGAATCTCCAAGGAACATGATGTTTACTCTAGACGTCTTTCGACCCAATCAGAGGTCATCTTCAGGAGTTACAATATACACAATGATAAACAGGAATGACATATGAGGTGTGGCGGGGAGATTTTGTACCCACGAAGAAACACTGGGACAGGAAGTCATATGAGGTGTGGCGAGGGAGATGTCAAGGAAACCCTGGGACAGGAAGTTCGACGTAGCTACCCACGGAGCGCCGACGGGTTCCCTGTCCAAATTGATGGTGTTGCCATGGGGCCCCTTTGGGCGTCCTCTTCGCTAATTTTTATATGGGCACCATAGAAAGGAATTTTTTTCTGCATCTCCCCGAACTTCTACCATCTGTATATGTGAGGTACATAGACGATGTTTTCATCGGTGCAGAAAATGAGAACAGTATTTTACAAATTGTGAGCGCCTTTAAACGCCATTCCTCCCTTGACTTCACCCATGAACATGAAGCCAACTATAAACTCCCATTTTTGGACGTTTTAGTTCACCGAGGCCCTCACTCTTTTTCCACCGAAGTATATGTAAGGGCTACAAACCTGGGTTTTTGTCTCAACGGTGCTAGTGAGGGCCCAAAGAAATACCGCAGGAGTGTGGTAAATTCCTTTGTTAAGAGAGCCCTTACACATTCTTCAACTTGGACTACCACCCATGCTGAATTACAGAGAGTCTCACAACTACTTGCCAATAACGGTTACTCAAAACAATTAGTTGATGAGACAATAAAGCAACATCTAGACAGTTTCATGACACAAGCCCCCTCTAGAACAGAAAAACCTTGTCATATTTCCCTCTTCTACAAGAACTTCATGTCTTCCGCATATAAAGAAGACAAAAAGGCTTTAAGAAAGATCATCAGCACACATGTCATCCCTACAGACCCCCATGCCATCCTGAAGCTCATAATTTAAAAAAAAAACAAAAAGAATATCAAGCCTCATCATGAAAAATAGTTGCCTCCCACAGACAAGGCCTTTATAAGAGGTGAATCTTGTATACCAATTTCATTGCAACTTTGGTGACTGCAGTCGCCTCAATTCACGGTATATAGGTTCAACCACTACCACCTTGTCAAAAAGGATGACGGCACATTTGCAGGATGGGGCCATACTCCGTCACACCAGTAATACACATGGACACTCCCTCACCAGGCAACAACTAGAAACACAAACAACAATACTGTATCGAGAACAAGACAGAAGGAGATTAAGAATGGCTGAATCAATTTTTATTCGTCTGGATCAACCCTCCATCAATATCCAGCTACAGCCTGAAGTTTCACTCCCATCAATGAGGAAACCCTACCAGCAACCTACAGGGAACCCGTCGGCGCTCCGTGGGTAGCTACGTCGACTTCCTGTCCCAGGGTTTCCTCGCGGGTACGACATCTCCCCCGCCACACCTCATATGACTTCCTGTCCCAGTGTTTCTTCGTGGGTACAAAATCTCCCCGCCACACCTCATATGTCATTCCTGTTTATCATTGTGTATATTGTAACTCCTGAAGATGACCTCTGATTGGGTCGAAAGACGTCTAGAGTAAACATCATGTTCCTTGGAGATTCTATCAATACCCTGACCTCCAACCTCCGATCTCTCATTAGAAATATCGAGAGTACTTCTTATAAGTTGAACAATGCTACTACTGCTGTAGACTTCAACAAAGCCTGTATTCAGAATGGCCTCCTTCCAATATATATATATATACAGTATATGTGTGTGTGTATGTGTGTGTGTATACAGTATATAAGTGTGTGTGTGTGTGTGTGTGTGTGTGTGTGTGTGTGTGTGTGTGTGTGTGTGTGTGTGTGTGTGTGTGTGTGTGTGTGTGTGTGTGTGTGTGTGTGTGTGTGTGTGTGTGTGTGTGTGTGTGTGTGTGTGTGTGTGTGTGTGTGTGTGTGTGTGTGTGTGTGTGTGTGTGTGTGTGTAATAAAACAGTAAGAACGTGTGTTCACAAATGCGTGAGAAACCACAAGGAAAAATAAACTAACGAAGCAGAGCGCTTTCGTATGATTACATTGGAAATAAGGTACAGAATATATGACTGAGTGAGACATAGCGAAGAAGGAATTCGGCGAGGTAGTGGAAGAATTATATGTGACTTCCTGCCGTCTTAATAACCAACAAGCACAGGAAAATTGCTAACAATTGGTACATTACAATAAAAAATGACATTTCTTGGCAAACATAACTATCTAATTTACACACTCTTTGATGGATATTAACACTTATTCCCTTACTAGATTTGATCAAACTGCATTCAATTAAATTTCTTTCTATGATATCTGTGATGATTTTAGTTTTATCCCAGTCAACTGGGTGGTTAAAATTGTTCATATGGTTGAATATAGTCGACCCTCTGCTATTCGCGGTTCGTCATCCGCGCCTTCAACTATTCACGGAAAATTTGTGGGGCCGTTAAAATTATTTTTTTTTGCCATTTCCAAATATCCGCGGATACCTACGTAGTCATAAAACGTAAGCGTTGGTTGGCTGAGACAGGACGATTCCAGCCAATCAGCGTTCAGATCTCGCTCCTCGACTACAGTACAGTATATTAGTCCAAGAGCTGGGGGCCATTTATTTTCTGGAGAGTACCAAATTTCTTATGGGTGTTTTTGGAAAGGGTCTACCTTAGGACATCTGAAAATGCGGTTCTTAGATTTGGCCAGTGGTGGGTCTGGGTTTTATTAACCCTTTATGCTCGAAATTGGACTTGCCAAATGTACCGAAAAAATGGGGGTAGGGGATACGAAAAGGGCCCTTACACAATTACCTCCTGGTGGTATGGTAACAAACTATATATCAAATTAAAGGCTAATTATCAGTCCCAGATCAGTAAATAGCCACTAGCTACACTTGAAATGTGAATATTAGATATCTAGGCAGTTTTTAAAACTGATATGATGCCAATAATGCCAATATATGCAATGTAATAGGGCTTTGTATTGATCACTTAATTTCAGCGCCACCACATCAAGTTCAACATTTCGCCACCAGATGGCTATACGTTAGGTAAACATTTTTTTCATGCAAATAAGCTTTATTTTTGATGAATATTATTTATTTGCCATCACAAACCCAGACCTAAACATATTCTACACTACATGTATCCTGTATAAATGAATTCAATAAAGAAAATCTATCCAAACAGCAGTCATTGACAACGTATAAGCCTGAGTTTCATGAACATATTTTTGTCAGGTTGGCACTGCTACATTATGATTCTGCAAGAATGTTAGCAGCTACCTAAAAGTCTGGGTCTTCTTCTTCGTCGGAGGAATATGACTCCTGGATGTCAATTTCCTCTTCATTATCTTCCTCCGATAGCAAGTCAGAACTTTCAATTTCTATGTTTGCCGGGACACTTGGACCTGAAAACCACAGAAGTTTCATTCTGCCTTTCTCAACTTCCCATCCATGACCCTCAGGACCAAATGCCACTGGTTTAGCCTCTCTAGCATTCTTCCAGACAAACGCTACAAAATTGGTTCTTCGGAGCTTTTGCTGAAGAACCTTCTCACAAGGTGGCATGCAGCAAGGATCGCTAGTTTTAAGCTTCTCAAGGGGGTCATTGGTACGTTTAGGTGCATACAATTTATTGAATACAGTAGTTGAAGCCTTGCTTCATTGACACCACTGACGTTACGAGCCCCATATACTGAGCACAGGTATTCTTCTACAACTGCTGAGACGTCTTGGTCAATCACATCGGTATCCCCAAGTTTGCTAATAGCAGCAGTGAATTTTTCACTCTTTTTCATTATTTCAAATGGTCTCCATTTTGCCTTTCTCATGAAGGATGCAGTATAATCGCACCCCGTCAGCGCGTGGAAGCTGGGGAGGGCATCGCATACTCTAGATGTGAGTATGTTTGCAAGATGTGACACATCTATCATCCGCCTAGTATTCTTAGAGTCCACTCCTACGTCCATCCAAAGGTGAGACGAGATGAACCTACAATGGTAAACAAGAAGAATGAAGACGTCTGTGTCATCACTGCGAATGACAATCACAGGAGGCTTGTCATGTACTTGTGCAACAAATTGGGCATGAAATATAACTCGGGTGTCAGCTTCAGTGTGACCACTCTCAAGTGGGCGCACTTGGGTCCTACTTATGACTTTCCCATCAGATGTGTATAGGTAACACTCATTCTCAAGGGAAAGTAGAGCTGATGCCCTGCAATGATTGGTGCATACGCCTGAGACATCCACTCGTCTCTCAAAAAGATGAAGAGGCCTTTCTTGAATTGAGGAGAACGCCAAGCACTTTTCAGGTCAGCTGGTCTCTTTTGAGATGGCCCTATGCAATATAAAGAACAACTAGGTGACGCATTTTCTTCCCGCAAATCATGTTCAACATCTTTGATGTTAGGACCCTCGGGGTACGTGTCAGCCACAATATGCACCACAGCTGCATTTTTGCAGGCTTGTTGCAGAATTGTCCTGGATATACCTGCAAAGGTTGGTGGCATGCTAAGGGTTCTCAGCCAAAACATGGAGTCTATTATATACGCATCAGGTTCATCTGGTGGTGTAGCATCTGATGTCCCGGTCGCCTCTAGCTTCGCCCAGAGATTGCTCTTGGATGTCTTGTTCATATCGCCCGTGATATAGCACAAAGACAGTGGAACAGGGGTCAGGGGGTAAGAAAGGACACAGGCAAGGTTGAGTTTCTGAGAAACTGCCAGGTACAACATACGTCCAAAAAGATCGCGTGTACACTTGGCTTCTTTGATTTGTTTGTCCTTGGTGGTCACTTTGAATTTGACGGCATCTTGGCTGAAGTTTTTCACCTTTTGGCGTTTTATGGGGCGTTCAAATCGCCCACCATCTGTTTTGCAGGCATCAACAAACTCTATGTGCAAGGCGGTTCCCTTGTCAACGCAGTGAAGAAGATCATCTTTTACACTGTTGGAGGCTGCTTTCCCTGTACTGAGACAGTAGAGGGAATCGTCATCAATGCTGA
>NC_134782.1:29452917-29460417 GCF_046742065.1 Oratosquilla oratoria
GTGTGTGTGTCTGTCTTTTTGTATTTGTGGTTGTGTACACGCATATGTGCACAAATACTAAAACTGAAGGAATAGCCAATACTTTATAATAATATCTGTTCCCTTCAATGATCCTCTGTTTCTTATCTTTGCTGAAGGTGAATCAAGCGACGAGGAACCGCAAGCTAAGATCTTCATTTTTACGGCGGCATGCGTCATGTCAACAATGACCATTACTGAGACCACGACTGTTACCTCTCCTTCGACATGCTATTCAGGTGATATACAAGGCGACTGCGAATCGAGGAGACGCAGAAGGAATATGAAGATGCATCATAAGATCGCGGAATCCTTCGTGGAGGAACCAAGGTAAATGTTTTCTCTTTGAACTTCAGCCATTTTCTTCGTGTCTGTTTCTCTGTCTTTCCCTATGTCTTCGTCTGATTGTCTGTCTATCTGTCAATCTGTCAATCCACAGAGAGCTGAGCGGTAGCCTGTTGGACAGCGGCGACCAGGAGGTACCCACGGAGAAGTTCTTAAAGGTGACTATGCCGAATATCTTCCGAATGGCAGCATCAACTGGCGTCGTCAAGGCATCGACGACGACTACAGAAACCTACTATGATCCAGACCAAGTGATCAGTATCTCGTACCTCTGTTCGATCGAAGGAATGGACACATTCGACAAATGCTTGCCTACTGCCCCTCCCCCACCTCCTCCCCCTCCCCCGCCCCCTCCACCTCCCCCTCCCCCGCCCCCTCCCCCACCTCCTCCCCCTCCACCTCCCCCGCCCCCTCCCCCTCCACCTCCCCCTCCCCCTCCCCCTCCCCCTCCCCCTCCTCCTCCACCTCCCCCTCCACCGCCCCCTCCCCCTCCACCTCCACCTCCTCCCCCTCCACCTCCCCTACCCCCCACTCCCCCTCGCCCCCTCCACCGCCCCCTTCCACCTCCACCCCTCCACCGCCCCCCTCCCCCTCCACCTCCCCCGCCCCACCTCCCCCTCCTCCTCCACCTCCACCTCACCTTCACCTTCCCCTCCACCTCCCCCGCCCCCTCCACCTACCCGCCACCCTACCTCCTCCCCCTCCCCCTCCCCCTCCACCTCCCCCTCCCCCGCCCCCTCCACCTCCCCCTCCACCTGTTTAATTGAGATGTGTTGAATTCTAATTATTTTGAGAATGACTCCTTGAAGTCGAAACGTCAAATTGTGTTATTAAAATGGATAACTTTGGACAGTTGGTTTACGATCACCCCCAGAGTCAGAACTATAGTGAGGAGAATTGAAAATATTAAGAAGAAGATAAATAATTGTGACAATGCTGTGGTGTTTAACTCGGTGTGTATCAAGGAGAACATGCGCCCTAAGTATACGATATATATATATATATATATATATATATATATATATATACATATATATATATATATATATATATAGATATATATATATATATACATATGTATGCATATATATATATATATACATATATATATATATTATATATATATATATATATATATATTTCTTATAGTCCAGTGGTAAATCAAACACAAGTCTACCGAGATCCATGGTATATTGTCATTAATTATATTATATGAATACAATCGCAAGCTTTCGGCTGTTACATACAACCATCTTCAGGCAGATAAAATGACTGGAAAAGGTCCATGTCAATTATGGTAAGGGGCTACAAGATGACAAGGCTTTTATGGTTCCAGTGAGGTGGAATTAGGAGAGGTTCGAGTGAGATCATAATGACTGGGGGGGAGGGGGGAGCTGGACAAAGTTGGCGTCTGTTAATGTTATGTGTCATATTGTCGAGGGGAATTTTGTCCAGGTGCGAGTGAGAAATGAGGAGGTGAGGAGGAGAACAGGGGTGGAAAAGGAGCTGGGAGATAGGGTTGATGAAAGAATATTAGGATGGTTTGGACACATGGAAAGAATGAATGAAGAAAGACTAGTAAAGGAGGTATGGAAGGCAGATGTGGAGGGAGTGAACATGAGGGGACGTCCTAGGATGAGGTGGATGGATGGGGTGAAGGGGGCTTTGGGGAAGTGGGGAATGTCTGCTGAGGAAGGACGGGAGAGGACAGAAGACAGGGGTGAATGGAGAATGGTTGTATATGGATGATGTTGTGATTGCATGAGGTGGAATGGAAGGGTGGGTGGGGGGTGAGGTAGTATGAGTGAGCAAAAGTTGACGCAGCCCGAAGGGATTTCTCCCCGTCCTCCCCGTCCTCTCCTTTTATGCAATGGGGGGACGGAGAGGGGGGTCGCCGATTTAATGAAGCGGCCTTGCTGTGGATGTGCTGTGTCTTGCGACACTGCTTCTGACCAAGGACAGTGGACAAGGTGCAGGGATGACCCGTCATCCAGAAGGTGCTCAGGTAAGAGGGAGGGTGGAGGGGTGTGGAGTGTATTCAGGGATGGAATGGGTGGAAATGATTTTACGCCTTTCCCTTTTTGGCTACCTCCCTTGTAAGGGGGAAAAAGCCTTGGTATATGTATGTATGTATGTATATGACGGATTCTTTGTTTAGGAGCAAGGTGCCTAATGTGTTTGTATGTTGATGATTGGTGTGTGTTGTGAAATGTAGACTTTCTCCAGGATATGTAGTTTTTTACGATTGTTACAGTGTTTGAGTATTTTGGTATTGTTAACTAGGTCTTGTCTTGTGGGATTTCTGTTGTGATAGTGAGTCATATGTTTCCGTATGCTACCATCGCGGGCATGCATTGTGAGCCTTTGGCTAAGTGAAGTAGTGGTAACACCAATGTAATTCATGTTGGGTAGAAGTTTACAACCTTCTTCGGGGCAGGAGTATTGGTACACCACATTTGCTTGCTTTAGGGTGTTGTTATCTTTTGTTAGGTTATTCTTCATGAACAGGCTAGAGACGGTTGTGTTTTTGTAGTATATAATTATGGCTAATTTTTCTTGTGGGTTGATACATGTGACATTCCTTGGAATAATTTCTTTTAAGGCCCTTTCGTCAGTTTTATATGCAGTTGTCATTTGATTCTTAAAGAAAATTTTGTGTATAGTCTGTTTGGGTTTTTGTTTCTGTTGAGTTTAGGTACGTGTCAGAAAGAGGTTGATTTCTTTGTCTATGATAG
Organism: Oratosquilla oratoria; assembly: GCF_046742065.1. Classification (NCBI taxonomy): domain Eukaryota; kingdom Metazoa; phylum Arthropoda; class Malacostraca; order Stomatopoda; family Squillidae; genus Oratosquilla; species Oratosquilla oratoria. Next base: position 29,456,016 of record NC_134782.1, read on the forward strand.
AGTTTGAGTAATTGTTGTTGATGAGCAACTGTTTTAGTCTCAAGAGTTCTGTGTGAAGTAAGTCCCAAGAAGAACAGTTACGAAAGGCACGTCTTAAATATGCTCGAATGATGCTCAGCTTATACCTCTCGAGGCATTCACTGTCAGCATTCCTGCATCGTCCTATGTCGGTGTCCTTCCGGTACACTTTAGTTTCATGTCGGTCATTTCGGGAATTCACTAGGACGTCGAGGAAGGGGATCTTGTGATGTAGGTTAAGTTCATATGTGAAGTTCAGGACTGAGGAAGATTCCATGGCTTGTTGGAGATCTCTTAGGTGGAATTTGTTCCTAACTTCCACGAAAATGTCGTCAACATATCTGCAGTACAGGTGTGGCCATACGTCAGGGTTTTGAAGTACTGAGTTTCCAGGTTGCACATGTATAATTCTGCAAAGGTACAACCTATCGGTGAACCCATTACGACGCCTTCTATTTGGTAAAACAGATGACCTGTTGAGCTCTTAAAAGGGGCTTCGGTCGTGCAAGCAATAAATAACTGCTTCAAGATATTCTCGGGAATTTTAGAAATGGCAGTTGGGGGTGGTGGTTAGCATTATCAATAATGGTGTTTATCGTAGGAAGGATTAGGACGTGGGTGAATAAGGACTGTACGTCGAGCGATGCCATGGGGCTTTGGCTTTGTACTGTGAAGGATGGACCTTTTCCTGTCATTTTATCTGCCTGAAGATGGTTGTATGTAACAACCGAAAGCTTGCGATTGTGTTTATATAATTAGTGACAAAATACCATGGATCTTGGTAGACTTGTGTTTAATCTACCCCTGGACTATAAGAAACATACAAGAAGAATGGAAAAAACAACTAAGAAGATCATTGAAACTAACTTAGCATTGGTCTTTAACAAGACATGTCTACAAGAAAATTTACTGCCAAAATATAATAATAATAATAATAATAATAATAATAATAATAATAATAATAATAATAATAATAATAATAATAATAATAATAATAATAATAATAATAATAATAATAATAATAATAATAATAATAATAATAATAATAATAATAATAATAATAATAATAATAATAATAATAATAATAATAATAATAATAATAATAATAATAATAATAATAATGATGATGATGATGATGATGATGATGATGATGATGATGATGATGATGATGATGATGATGATGATGATGATGATGATGATGATGATGATGATGATGATGATGATGATGATGATGATGATGATGATCATAATAATAATAATAATAATAATAATAATAATAATAATAATAATAATAATAATAATAATAATAATAATAATAATAATAATAATAATAATAATAATAATAATAATAATAATAATAATAATAATAATAATATTAATGACAATATTAATAGTAATAATAACAATAATATATATATATATATATATATATATATATATATATATATATATATAATATATGTATATGTACATACATATGTATTTACCTAGTTGTACTTTGCGGGAAGGGAGCTATGCTCGTGATGTCCCGCCTTTGTATCTTGCAGTGTCTAGTTTGTTTTTAAACTCATGAATGGTTTTTGCGCATACTATTCCATTGTCCAGTTTGTTCCAAGTGTCCAAAACTCTATGAGGAAAACTGTTTTTCTTCGGTTCTCTTCTATAGCTATGTTTTTTTATTTTCTTTCCATGTCCTCTTGTGTTTCTTTTGTCCCAGTTAAGTAAGTTCTCACTATCGAGTACCTCTGTGCCTTTCATGATTCTGTAGATGGTCAATAGGTCACCTCTCTCTCTTCTTTGCTCCAGTGTCGGTAACTCCAGTTTAGCCAATCTCTCTTCGTATGATAGGTTTGCAAGTGCAGGTGCCATTTTTGTAGCTGCTCTTTGGATTCTTTCTATTTTCTTTATATTCTTTTTGGTACTGGGGGACCACAATGTCGCTGCATACTCTAATCTAGGCCTTATCAATGTAACCAATATTTTTTTCATCATGTCTTCGTCCAAGTATGTAAACGCCACTTTTATTGATCTTAGCAAGTTGTAAGTCTCCCCGACAATTTTGTTAATCTGTATATCATAGGACAAGTCGTTCGTGATAATTACTCCCAAATCTTTTTCGGATCCTACTTTCTTTACTTCTTTGGTTCCAATTGTATATTTTCCTGATATTCTGTTTTTGCTTTTTCCAAACTCCATTATGCTACACTTCTTAGTATTAAAGTCCACTTCCCATTTCTGACTCCAGTTCCATACCCTATTTAGGTCTGCTTGCAGTGCTTCACAGTCCTCATCAGTTTCTATTTTCCTTAGCAGTTTGGCGTCATCGGCAAAGAAGCTCATGTAGCAGTTCACGTCCTCATCCATGTCATTCATATAGATAGCAAACATTATTGGTGCCAGCACAGATCCTTGCGGTACTCCACTGATCACCTCTTTCCAGTCTGAATATTTTTCTCTGAGCACTACTCTCATCTTTCTACCAGTCAGAAAGTCCTCTATCCATTTTAGTAGGTTTCCCTGTATTCCTCCTATGTGTTCCAGTTTTTTTAGTAGTTTTCTGTGTGGTACTTTGTCAAAGGTTTTTTGCAAGTCTAGGAATGCACAATCAGCCCATCCATTTCTTTCTTGCACTATGTCTATTAGTCTTGAGTAAAAGCATATTAAGTTTGTGGAGCATGATCTTCCTTGTCTGAATCCGAATTGTCTTGGGTTTAATATGTCATTGTCTTCCAGATGTTTTACCCATCTATTCTTGATTATTTTCTCACAAATTTTGGCTATGGTGCTTGTTAGTGATACTGGCCTATAGTTGGTGGGTTCTTCTTTGTTTCCTCCTTTGTGTATTGGTACAATGTTAGCGTTTTTCCAGTCCTCGGGTATCTTTCCTTCTTTGAGTGAGCTGTTTATTAAGATGTGTATTTTGTCTGTTAGTTCTTCTTTGCACTCCTTTAGAATCCAATTTGCAATACCGTCCGGGCCATGTGATTTTCTGACATCCAGCCTTGATAAATGTTCTGATATTTCCTTTAGTGATGCTGTAAACTCATTCATGAGGGGAGATTTCTTGTTTTTGTCTATGTCACAATTTGGTATTTTCTCTCTGGTGAAAACAGATTTAAAGTGATTGTTCATGACTTCGGCCATCTCTAAATCTTCTGTGTATTCTATGTTTCCTTGGCATAGTTTCACCAATTCCTGTTTGTTTTTAAGTTTACCATTCACATACCGATAGAATAGTTTGGGTTGCTCTTTGCATTTGTCTATAATATCCTTCTCATGGTTCCTTTTCTCCTCTCTTCTCACATTAACATACTCATTTCTATAGTTAACATAAATTTGCCATTTGCTTTGTTTTTTGTCTTTTCTCCACTTTTTCCAAGCTTTGTCCCTTCTGTCTTTTGCCTCACTGCATCTTTTGTTGAACCAACATTTAATGTACTCTCTCTCTCGCTTTTGTCTTGGTACATGCCTGTTTACCCCTTCATTGTAGTTTTCCATCAATATATTCCATTTCTCTTCCACTGCTGTTTCTTCCCTGTAAAATATTTCCCAGTTTGCATTCCGGAAGAATGTCTTTAGTTTTGTAAAGTCTGTTTTGTTGTACCTCAGTCTTCCTTTCCTATGCTTTTCGTTCCTCTCTATGTCTATTTCTTCCTTTAGTATAGTTTCAATGAGTACATGGTCACTCTTTCAAATTGGTGTCTCATACTGGACTTTATGCACTATTTCAGGCTCTGTTGTAAATATTAGATCTAGTTTCGATGGCTCTTCATTATTTCTGTACCTTGTGTTTTCACGGACCCATTGGGTCATTGTGTACTCCATGGTCATATCTAGCAGTACATTGCCCCACGAGTCATCTCCTCCTTGCACTGTCATGCTGTCCCAACAAATTTCTTTGCAATTGAAGTCCCCCATAACTACCAGATTACCCTTACCCATTAGTATCTCATTGAGTGATTTTCTTGTGTCATCTAGCATTTTTGTATGTTCGATTTCTTTCCAAGCGCTTGTTTTTGGAGGCACATAAGTCACCACAAACTTTCTACTTTTCATATTCTTGCCTTCGACTTTTATCATGATCAATTCAGCATTACCTTTGCCCTCTGCAATTTTTGTCACCTTTAGGTCTTTCTTGGCCAAGAACATGATTCCCCCTCCCTGTTTCTTGTCCCTGTTTTTTATCCAGTAGTTGTATAAACCTTGTCCGATAACAGTGGATGGTATTTCACCTCTTAGTTTAGTCTCTACAATTCCCATTATGTCTGGTTTTGCTTCTAACAGATAATCATTGAGTTCGTTCAGTCCCGAAATTAGTCCGTCAATGTTGGTATAGGCCACTTTTAATTTTCTTCCTTCTCCCTGGTTTCTTCTTCCCTTGTTT
>NC_134782.1:29470417-29480417 GCF_046742065.1 Oratosquilla oratoria
CTTCATCATACCCCGAACAACTACGGGAAAGGGTTAGAGAGAAGGACTATAAACCAGAACAAGTGTTTAACATGAACGAAATGGTATTTTTTGGGGAAAAAAATCCCAAAAGAACTTAAGGGATGATTGAGGAGGCCAAGGCATTCAGACTTAAAGCAATGAAGGATCAATTAACTCTTATTATGTGTGCCAATGCTGTTGGATTTATGATAAAACCAGGCCTAATTTACATGTCCAACAACCACAAGGCCCTCAAAAAAAAAAAAAAAAAAAAAAGAAGCTTGTGTCACAAAAGTTCTCACTGAAGACTGGCTTTACCATTGTTTTATTCCTGTAGTTAAAGAATATTTGCCTTTCCTTCAAAGTTCTTCTTTTAATAGACAATGCTGGTGGGCATCATTTTTATTTTTATTGTGAAGGTCTCCAAATAGAAATTTTACCACATAATACTAAGTCCCTAGTTCAACCAATGAACCAAGGCGTCATAAGGGCAGTTAAGGCCATCTACACAAGGAATTCTCTGCAACAACTGATGATGTCAATGGATAGAAATAAAAAATTCAACTTGAAGGATTACTGGCTTGATTTTACCATCGTTAATTGCGTTCAAACAATAAAACTAGACGTAGAGGAAGTAAAATCCCCAGACTATTAATGCTTGTTGGATGAAGCTGTGGCCTGAGGGTGCAAACGATCACAAGGCTTTCTCTCCTGAGGAGATCAGAACTGCGCCAGCTACCGCCTCTGTTAAAATGGCTAAGCTCCCTGGAGGATGAGTTTGAAACCCTCATAGATGAACACTCTGCCCCATTAAACGATGATGACTTGGTTGAATTAAGGATAAATACGGAAGAATCTGACAAAGAAGAAGAAGATGATGAAGTTCAAGTTGAAGTTGGGTTTACGTTAGAGAGGCTAGCCGATCATAAGAGAAGAATTAATTAAAAGTGTTCAGACAGATTTGGAATCATGGAACCCTCACATGGTTCGTTCCATGGAGGCACAAAATAGCTTCGGTCTTACTATGGACCTCTATTGGAACATGCTAAAGAACATGAAAAAACAACGATCTCAGTTGCCACTTATAGTGTTCTTCACCCCAAGTAAAAAGCTTGAACCCCTAACCACACCCGAAACTGCGCCCTCCACCTCTGGAGAAACTTTTCCTCCTCCTCCTTCTCCTCCGGTGTTTATTGAGCAGGAGTCTGAGGACAATTGGAATCTCTTCAGCTTCCCTGTGTAGTTATATCATTATCATCATCATTGAACTGCACAGGCCACATCATTTACAATCATCGTTCTTCAATGAAAACAAAACTATTTTTAGGTGAGTCAACATTATACAGTAAAGTAATTTAATGTGTTCTGATATTTTATTTCGTACTGTATGTGTATTAATATGACAAAAAAAAACTTCTTGAATTAATATGGGGAGCGTATTACGACGATGTTTGGGAAGGGTTTGGGGTGTTTTGAGGGTAGCACCAACTATCCGCGGTTTTTCAATATTCGCGGGGGTTCGTGGTCCCTATTCTCCCGCGAATATGGGGGATCGACTGAATACCGCTAGATTGGTGTCCCTCTCTAACGTATTTCTTCTGTTGATTAATTCGTGTTTTGATTGCTGGAGGAGTCTGACCAATATAAAACTGATTACATGATTTACGACTGTATTTTGTACACACTGTAACCATTACTAACCATCATACACTGGTCAGGGAGGCAATGTAACCATTACTAACCATCAACCACCACGCACGTGATTCACATGGTTGCAACATAGCGAGACTCCTCTCTTGCTTACCTTGCATTTCCCAGAACATACAGCTAACGCAGCACATTTCAAGACAAACAAGATATAGATACCCAATGTCACCAGGCTAACCTATTAAAATTCTTTATTATAACTGCCCTATTATATTACCCATAAACTAACATATATATAATATACCCTAACAACATCCACCAACTATAGGACTAACCCTCATATATAAAACTGACCCCAATGCATAGAATAGCGAGACTAACGCCTTTAGTTACAACAACCCACTAACCCCCTATATAACCTATAACACCCATGTCACGAACGCCAGAGCTGGGTAGGTGAAGAGCCTACCCGCCATAGCTAGGTAGGTCAAGAGCCTACCGGCCAGAGCTAGGTAGGTCAAGAACCTACTGTCCAAAGCTAGGCAGCCCGAGAGGCTACCAGCCCGTTGTGCCCTAGGTCAAGGCCTGGCACATTGTAATCCGCCCACAGGTACCATTTGTACCTTATAATATTTGTTAGCCAGATTGCCTTCATTGTTTAATAAATAGAAGAAAACTCCCATTCTGGAGTTTATCTCGCCCGCATTAAATTCTCCTTATGTAACCACAACCTTTATCGGTTACACTGGCGGCAGCGGTGCACCCACGCCCTGAATAGAAGCGCCGTCCTCCGCCACATAACCATTCACGGTTACACTGGCGGCAGAGGTGCTCCCACGCTCTGAATAGAAACGCCGTACTCAGCCACGCAACCAAGGTTACACAACCAATCAATATGGCGAGCGGTGCTCTCATTCCAAACTCCGAAGAGACAAGCCTACCTTATACCAAGAACCACTGGTTACATCCACGCCTACCACAGAAGGCCGAATAAAATCTTCAGCCATTCAAGCCACGCCTACCATTCAGAAGGAGCAGACCACAGTCAACGAAGAAAAAAATCGTCTATCTTCAACTTCTCATATCTTCAATCAAGCTCCCAGAATAAAGGAATCAAGCCACTTGATTCTATTCAGTTCCAAGCAATACATGCTAACCAGCCACGCCCACCATTTAGAAGGAACAGACCACGGCCTACGAAGAAGAAATCGTCTACCTTCGACTTCTCAAGCTACCAGAATAAAGGAATCAAGCCACTTGATTCTATTCAGCTCCAAGCAACATACACGCCAACAAGCCACGCCTACAGCTCAGAAGAACAAGATCACTGTCTACGAAGCAGACATCGCTTCGTCAGCAAGCTTTCTACACACTACCCCTCCACCAACCACTCCCTTCGAGACAACAGTCTGAATTCTAAGATCACAGCTTTGATCTACAGTTGCACCAATCTTAGAATCGGTGGTGAAATCGAAGGCATTCGATTTTAAACCACCTCGTGGCAGTACGCTACCAATCATACGGCAGATGTCTACAGAGAGTCATCTGTCAGAATAGAACCTGTCAACTCTACACAGCACCGTATCAAGATTCCAATCCAATATCAAACAAAACTCCCAACAAAGAGATCGAACTTCAATCAAATCACAAGATTCCATTCAGCTACCACAAGACCAAATTACCGAAAGAAAATACTCCACCTCACCCCTACCGTCCTCACCCGAGAAAAACGCAAAATCTGCAAAAAATCAGCACCTCACTCGGTAAGCATTACTAACCACCACCACTCTATCCCTTCAAGCAGTGAACCCAAGCCGAGACCAGACGAATCCAATCAGCTGTAGAGATCCAGCGCACCAACTCCAAGATCGACACGACATCACGACTTCAGTCAAGACGCAGTGGACCCAGGCCAACGAGACACATCCAAGAGACAATCTCATCCGCCATCCACAACTACCGTTACCAATCACCGTGAGTATAAACCATAGACTACCACTAATTCCCCCTTTTTTTATAATTCAGGAGCCGGACGAGAACCTACCTCCACCCCCACCCCGTCATGAGCAGCCAGGCCGCCCAGACAGGGGAATTCGCAGCGGTTAGGCCCAGACCAGCCTAACCCACCTCCAACCCCCTTCATGACCACCCAGACCAGGAGCCTCGCATCGGTTAGGCCCGACCCGCCTAACCTACCTCCACCCCTTCCACCCAGACCAGGAGCTTCACAGCAGTTAGGCCCGGACCCGCCTAACATACCTGCTCTTCACATCGGGTCAGCATCCTCGCTTACCCACCCCAACCACCCAACCTCACCCTCCACCCACCGCCACCCTTGGCTCACCGAGAATTACTTGCAAAGTAATCTCTCAAAACCACCGAGGAATCAACACAGCCCACGCCAGTGCAAGCCAGTGCTACCCAGACTTAGGCGCAGACCTACCATAAGTACCCCATTTTGTTAAACTTTTATTATATCACAAACACATAGATGCATAGAAATAACCCACGTATCAACGACATAAAATAATAATCTTAATTAAAACTCTTCAGATGTGAAATAGCCCAGGTAGACCTATCAGAAATAACTATTATTTACAGTTAAAGAATGTCAAAGACCACGATAGACAGAACTCAATAATTAAATAACAAAGCATCCACTATTGTAATTTTAACTTACGAGATAATTTTTCAATTTTAACGTAGACTCAAACTATCAAAATGTCACCGCGAAGAAATCTCCCAGGCAGTCACCCGAAACCTATTAAATTAGGATAAACCAATGCACAACGACAAATCCCAAAATAAACATAACTAACACTTAAACTATGAAATTACATTGATTATTCCTCCTTCGGACGCTGGACGTCATGCGATTCGACAGGTTAGGTCCTCACGGTCATTTACTTATAAAAACCTTTCTCACTATCTGTAAAAGTACTTCTTCACTTCCTTCCGACCGTGAAGCCCCGGAATAATACACTCAAAACCCCCCACTCAAAGATGATGAATAAGCATTTCATACCATACATACATTAGAATTTTCCAAAAAATTACCTGCCTTAAATAAATATCAATATGTATAAGCGCGATAATAAGAACAACAGAAATCATAATTTCCCATGAAAATTGTAGCCAATAACCATTCACAATACTAGTAACTTTGTATATATCTCTATGCAATCTATAGTTATTTACCAATATATATAAATATTTAGCTCTACACAAACTAACATATTAAACGAACCGGAGAGATTGCCAAAACAGCACGCGACATGAGGAAACAAGGGAAGATCATCTCGACATGGACAAGAGACTGCAAGGTGTATATCAAGTGCAAGGATGAAAAAGTACATCAAGTAAGTAATCTTGAACAATTAGTTGAATTTCAATAGTTCACATTCCTTAATCTTCTAACACAAACATAACCATGAACACTACAACTAACACAAAAACTAAAACAAACATATCAAAAAACTGTTCTTCATGCCATACCCTTGTCCCTACCAATCACCTCAAATGTACATTATGCAAACATTTATATCATTTCATGTGTGCAAATATAGCCGTAAATACTGCCAAAAATAATCCCAATATTTTCAAAAACTGGTTCTGCCCAGACTGCTCAAAAACATTTCCCTATCATGCCATCTCAAACACAGAAATCAATTTTTTGTTTTCCGCGCCAAATCTCGCATCAAAAAACCCATCATAAAGAAGTATAAAGAAATAGACAAAATATCAGAAAGGGAATTTTCGATATTTAATCACAATTATACCCAAATTGACCCCGAATTAAATTTCTACTCAAAACTAACAAAAGACAGCGATTACTATAGTGATACACAATTTGACACAGTATTTCGTGATATTGATGGTTTCATACTAATTCACATTAATGCAAGGAGCCTAAACGCTAATTATCAGAAAATTGACTGTTATCTCAAGTTACTCAATAAAAGCTTTGACGTTATAGTGATAAGCGAAACATGGATTGACCCAGGATGCCTAGTAAACTTCCTACAAGACTATAACCTCCTACAGTGTTGATAGACATATCCAAAAAGGCGGCGAAGTCTCTATCTTCATAAAAAAAATCAATTTCATGCAAACTAATAAATCAATCCACTAATTCGCATGAAAACCTATTTGATTGCGTAGCTGTTGAGATTTTCAGTAAAAAAAAGAAAAAAAAATACCGTCATAACAAGTATTTATAGAAAGCCAGGCACAAACATCAATGAGTTCACAAATATGCTTGAAGAAATCATAACTCCATTAAGAAATGAAAACCTATATCTCTGTGATGAATTCAACATAGATTTGCTTAAGTATGAGACTCACGAACAAACAAGACACTTTACAGATATGATTTTCTCTTTAGGTATGTATCCTTTGATAAATAAACCAACCCGAATAACAAATACAAGTGAAACAATGATAGATAACATTTTCACCAATATTGTAAACTCCGAGATTCATAGTGGTATCTTAATAAGTGATATAAGTGACCATCTACCGGTATTCACTATCAATCCAAAAGAAATGCACTGCATAACAAAACCCAGAATTGTACTAAAACGTAAAATAGACGAAAAAAGTATTGCAAAATTAAATCAATGCTTAAAAGAAGAAAATTGGGATCAGGTTTACGAGTCAGAAAATGCCAATCTATCATATGACGAATTTGTAAGCATTATCATGAGTAATGTAAACAAATGCTGCCCAGAGAGAGAAGTAGAAATAAAACCATGTAACGTAAACTCAAAACCATGGTTTACAAACGGTCGAACGCGTGTCGAAAGAAAAACCAACTTTACAGGAAATCTATGAAAAGCAAGTCCTTGACAGACGAAAACAAATACAAAGTGTACAAAAACAAACTTACAAAAATTTTACGCTACTGCGAAAAAAAATACTATGACACACTGCTTGAAAATTATAAAGGTAATATAAAAAAGACATGGGAAGTAATAAACAACTTAACTAGGCCCAAAATTAATAACACCGATGAATTCATAGACATTATTAAAAACGGAAAAACTAAAAAAGAAGTGGCAAACGAATTTAATGATTTTTTCTCCCGTGTAGGACCTAACCTCGCGAAACAAATAAAGACAACACATCAAACTTATGAGACATTTTTGAAACGCCGAATAAATAACACTATGTTTTTAAAACCCGTCACGGAAAACGAACTTATGAACACAGTAAAATCAATGCAGAACAAGAAATCACTCGATTGCACAGGAATCAATATGAACCTCGTAAAACAAATTATGCCTATCATCAAAATCATTTTCTGACAATATGCAATAAATCATTTGAACAAGGAATATTTCCAGATGCAATGAAAATAGCAAAAGTAATACCGATATTCAAATCAGCCGACAAATCAAGTTATAATAACTATAGACCAATTTCACTATTACCACAGTTTTCCAAAATTCTTGAGAAGTTATTCACAATTCGCCTTGACTCATTTCTAAAAAAAAAAAATGACGTCATTTACCATAGTCAATATGGATTTCAACGAAATCTTTCAACGTCAACAGCAGTAATGGAATTAATTGAAGAGATAACTAACAATATAGAACAAAAGAAAAAGACAGCCGGCATATTTATTGATCTAAAAAAGGCATTTGACACCTTTAAATCATGAAATCCTAATTCGAAAGGCCGAATACTATGGGCTAAGAGGTAAAGTTAATGACTGGTTAAAAAGTTATCTAAAAAACAGGAAACAATATGTAGCCATTGAGGAAGAAAGATCACATATTCTACCAGTTACATACGGAGTACCTCAAGGTTCAGTTCTAGGACCCAAACTATTCTTACTATACATTAATGACATTACAAATGTATTCAACCTTATGAAATTTATACTGTTCGCCGACGATACCACCATTCTATGCTCGGATATAAATTCCGACAAACTCTTCAAGACAATTAATGAAGGATTATGTCAGCTATCCAACTGGTTTTCAGCCAATAAACTATCCTTAAACGTATCAAAAACTAACTACCTGCAATTTCTACAAAAATAACGAAAGCACTAAGCCGATCAAAATAAACAACGAAATTATTGAAAAAGCGTCCGTCAGTAAATTCCTAGGCGTGCATTTAGACGATCAACTTAATTGGAAACATCATATAAATCACGTGATAATTAAGATATCCAAAACTTTAGGAATAATGCATAAAATGAGAAATATCCCCAATGAAAATACCCTACGTACCATTTACTGTAGTCTTCTACTACCATACCTAAACTATTGTTCAGAAATTACTTATCAAACTAATCTTTAACGCATAATTACCTCTCAAAAAAAGGCACTGCGTATAATCTGCAATGTAGGTCGTTTAGAACATACAAATCATTTATTTAAAAAAACTAAATCTACTGAAATTCAAGGACTTAATAAAGTACAAAACTGCCATTGTCATGCACCAAATCTACAATAAACAAATGAATCAAAACATATTGAAATTTTACTCAACTTACGAAACTCGCTATGCGACTAGGCATACAAACGACTTCTTTAAAACTCAATACAGAACAACCAAAAAAGGCAAATGCTTATCTATTATAGGTGTTAACACATGGAATAAACTGGAAAAGGAATTACCTAAGACAAAATGTTTATCAACATTCAAACGATATTCAAAAAAGTCTTTAATCTATAAGTATTAGTATATTGAACATTTCAGGTCCATTTCATGATTGTATTCATTGAGAAACTGTCATGTACCGTCCAAGTCTGCCGCTCTTTTTTTTTTCTTGTTCCTGCAGGTCACGGTGACCCGGATCCGCGCAGTAAGCAATTATCGTCCCGTCAACAATCGACCTGACCTCTCACCTCTCACCTGACCCCCACAAGATGCGATGCTCGCACGTGACCCCGATTCCTACGTGAGGTCGGAGTTAGCGGGCGTCGTGTCGCATCTCATTGTGTGTGTGTGTGTATATATGTGTATGTATGTATGTGTGTATATATGTATATATGTGTATATGTGTGTAGATGTGTATGTATGTATCATACTAACATGTAACAAAAATAAATAAATAAGAATAATTTGTTTCCTTAAAGGGAGAGCAACTCCCCATAAGCTTTGCTTCACGCTCTCCCTTTTCAACTACTAATTTTGTAAAATTTTTGTATACATGTATGTCCAAGTTGTATTTTATATTGTTGAATAACCAAACTAAACTAAACATACTGGATCGTAGGTTCAAACCAGGCTTAAAGACCCCCTTATGGGTCGATAGCCTTAAAAAAAAAAAAAAAAAAAAAAAAAAAAAAAAAAAAAAAAAAAAACATCTAGGATGTCATGTCTTCAGTGAAGCTATGACTGTACTGAAAGTGTACAATATAAATATATCTCAGAGAAAAGAGATCATCAAAAATTCTCATTGAACAGAGACACAACTGAAAAGTGAAAATTCATGCTCATTGAAAAGAGAATATACAAGTGTAAAAAATTTACATAGCCTTATTGAACACATTCAAGATATGATGATATACATAAAAATCCCCCTTCTTTTACTCACTCAAACCAATTTTATAAATCAATATCCCCCACTAGCAACTTAACAAATTATCATATCTTAAATTTTGCAATTATGTATGCCAAACCTCACTATCACGACCTTAAACCAAAGTACGCGGACGTACCTCAAAAGATCAGGGAGGCAATGTAACCATTACTAACCATCATACACTGGTCAGGGAGGCAATGTAACCATTACTAACCATCACCCACCACGCACGTGATCCACATGGTTGCAACATAGCGAGACTCCCCTCTTGCTTACCTTGCATTTCCCAGAACATACAGCTAACGCAGCACATTTCAAGACAAACAAGATATAGATACCCAATGTCACCAGACTAACCTATTAAAATCCTTTATTTTAACTGCCCTATTATATTACCCATAAACTAACATATATATGATACACCCTAACAACATCCACCAACTATAGGACTAACCCTCATATATAAAACTGACCCCAATGCATAGAATAGCGAGACTAACGCCTTTAGTTACAACAACCCACTAACCCCCTATATAACCTATAACACCCATGTCACGAACGCCAGAGCTGGGTAGGTGAAGAGCCTACCCGCCAGAGCTAGGTAGGTCAAGAACCTACTGTCCAAAGCTAGGCAGCCCGAGAGGCTACCAGCCAGTTGTGCCCTAGGTCAAGGCCTGGCACATATTGTAATCCGCCCACAGGTACCATTTGTACCTTATAATATTTGTTAACCAGATTGCCTTCATTGTTTGATAAATAGAAGAAAACTCCCGTTATGGAGTTTATCTCGCCCGCATTAAGTCCTCCTTATGT
>NC_134782.1:29485417-29500417 GCF_046742065.1 Oratosquilla oratoria
ATATGGCTTCATGAAATTTTCGGTCAGAGAGAAGGCTTCATCTCCTACGAAAACGTAAGGCATTAGCATCACATCATTATCACAAAGTTTTTCTAGAGGGCCAAAATCTGTATGAGAAATCACACCTCCATCCGACACTCTTCCATTCACACCAACATCGGCGACTATAAATTCATAGTTGGCCTCTACTACCGCCATTAACACGATGCTGAAGAACTTCTTGTAATTGAAGAAGTATGACCCACTTCCTGGTAATTTCTTTATGGCAATATGTTTACCATCTACCGCACCTAGAGCGTGCGGAAAATTCCGGCTTTTGCAAAATCCTTCAGAGACTTTCAGCCCCTCATCTTCGGATTGCGGCATCTGCAAAATGAAATTTGATGAGTTTTATGTTAACGGGATGAAACACTTCACATGATCATTAGGTCACGATAGAACCATCTTTTCCAGAGACACGGCATTAGTTCATTAACGAAAGGACCGCAGTCCAGTTTTCTCTTTAGCATACTTGGCATAAAAAAAATAGTTCTCTTTGTTTACAGACCTAATGATAATGGCATTATTATATTAGCGTTGGCTGGCTGCCAGAGGTTATCTCAATTTATAACTCACTTTGCCCCTCGTTGACTAATTTTGTTTTCTTGTGAAATTACTTCTCATAGTCAGCCAACACTCATATAACTCAGCAACAACATGTTTAGAGAGCCGCAGTCAACACTGACACCTTCTCCTTCCATGAGCAAGGCGTCTCTCCAGATACCTGACAAGCGGATGAAGACGAGAAGTTCAGTAACGCCAGTTAAGAATGATACCCGAGAAGAACTTCTGAAGCTTGCCACTGAACGACTACGCCAAGGTCCCGAAGACGTCAATCTTAGCCAAGCCAAGACATGGGTAGTTGAACTCTCAAAGATGACTCCAGACCAGCAGTTGTTCGCAAAGAAAGCTATTAATAATATACTTTTTGAGGGACAGATGGGTACACTGAAAAGGAATTCAGTCCAAATAAACAATGACAACTGGACACAGAGCCGTTCACTTACACCATCTTTGTCCATTTCTGATCAGTCGGCTACATTTGTACCTTATTCATACTGCACCGCTGTAGGCGAAACTGTACCCCAACAAGTGGATCTCTCAAGTAACACTCCCGATGGACAGTCGTATTCTATGGCCAATTACTTCTCGAGCTTTACTTCCAAATAAACACTACATTTTGATTCAGACTGATAATAATTTGGTGTTTATAGTAATGCCATCAGTGCGTTGACAATGATTTCTTTTTTTCAGTTTTAAGTATTGTTCTAATGTAATACTGTTTCTTTTGAGTATTGTTCTAATCATTATAGAATTTTGTAAATATTAGAATTACTAATTTGATTAAAAACTAACTATTGACTTGTTGGTGTTTCATTTCACAAATTATAAAGATATATGTAAACATATTTGACAAGAAACTTAATCTTACCTTTATGTACTCATGTAAGCAGCTAATGATGGCTTCACAGGTTTCAATAACAATTTTGCCGATGGTTTGTGGCGCAATAGCACTGACAAACTTCAGATCTTCAAATGTATTTCCCATGGTCAGGTAACGCAGTGTAATTGATAAACGCTCCGTAGGAGAGATGGGCTGACGCATATTTTTAGTTTGTTTTTCAATCAGGGGCTCGACCATTTGCAATAGCTCATTATAGGACTCAGCATCCATGCACAGAAAGATTTAAGATCACTTGGCTCATTATGGCTCAGTTCACGTAGTAATTTGGTGTGTCCAAACGTTGAACGCTGCAGAAACCATTCTTTTGACCATTTTGCACGTTTCCTTTTTGGAACATCGGTTTCCTCTTCTACAGCAAGAGCAACGGCCACGGCGATTGCTGGGTCAAAATCTTTCATCATTTCTCAGCGGATTGCAAGACCAAACTGAGCCTGGTTTGCGCAATTAAAGTGTCAATTATATTGACCTGTTTGTGGGCAACTTTAAATTGTCAATTATATTGTGCAACCAGACTTGCGCAATACAATTGATCGTGTATGGGCCGCTTTAGGAATATAAGATTAGGTACAATCAATGCATCTGCATTGAATGGTAAATTGGAGGAGGTTGTGGAACTAATGATGGAGAGAAATATAGACATCATGGGGATATGATAGAACCCTCATTAATTAGAACTATAAAGAGGCTTTACAGAAATAATGTCAGTGCGGTAAGGACCCAGCTAAGAGAGGATAACTGGTTTGACGTAACTGAGGGTGTAAGACAGAGTCTGTGATATCTCCTTTATTGTTTGTGCTGTCTATGGACAGGAGCATGAAGAGGTTGAGACTTGGGGGAGAGGTAACTACATTGGCATATGCAGATGATATTGCGATGATCACAAAGTCTCGTACAAAATTGCAGGATACTCTGAATGCATGGAATGAAGAATTGAAAAAATCAACAATGATAATAAATGCAAATAAAACTAAAGTAATGATGGTGGCGAGAGAGAAAGATGATATTGAGATAGAAATAGATGGAATACAATTGAAACAAGTGGAAGACTTTCAGTACTTGGGAGTTTAAATAAATGAGAGGTGTTATATGGAGAAAGAAATAACAAGCAGAATCGAAAAATATACAAATAATCTAAGATTAATGTATCCACTACTAAAAGACAGACTCATACCATCAAAAGTTAAAGTCATCATATATAAAACGATACTGAGACCAGTATTAACATATGGCTCAGAGACCTAGACATAACAATGAGATTAAAGAGCAAGATACAGGCAGCAGAGATGAGAATGTTGCGATTAATAAAGAGAGTAACAAGAAGAGATCGCCTAAGAAATGAGGATATCAGAGATGAACTGGATATCGAATCAATATTAGAATTTGTAGAAAGAAGTAAACTGAGATGGTATGGACACATCATAAGGATGAGTCAAGAAAGGTACCCAGCTAAATATTATCGATGGAATCCAAGAGGGAAGAGGCCGGTAGGAAGAAACAGAAAGAGATGGAGAGATGGAGTGAGTGAAGCAATTAAAGCAAGATGTTCAACAATGGAGAGTGTGGAAGAAGAGGAACTTTACGAGGTTCGTACCTGGTGGAGAAGTTTCGTGAGGCAACACAACTGACAGGGCACTGGCCCTACCCGGTGTATGGTGAGAAATAAAGAAAGACAAAATGTTGTAGCTCATTTGTAAATAAAATCACGAAGAACCCAGAGTCGGAGTAAAGGGAAACTTTAAAAGAAAGTGTAACTTGTATATTACGGCTAATAGCTATAGCCCTTCTCAGGAAAGTACTTTCCTGATTATATATATATATATATATATATATATATATATATATATATACATGTATATATATATGTATATATATATACAAATTTATATATATATATATATATATATATATGTATATGTATATATATACATGTATATATATATGTATATATATACAAATTTATATATATATATATATATGTATATGTATATATATACTCCTCCACAGGCCTCGAGCCAAAGGTTTATTTCTGTCAAGCAAGTGTTTCCACACAGAGTTCGAGGAAAGGCTCGTCACAAAATAAATACGGATGTGTGTTTTCAGCCACCAGGATTTGCATAGGAGATGCATATACGAATAAGAATCTATAAATTAATTGGTGTGCTGTATATGTCGCTTTCCACGAATATCCATATTTGTAACATTGTAACCATTACTAACCATCAGCTACCACACACGTGATCCACATGCTTGCAACAAAGCACTCACTTCCCTCCTGCTTACCTTGCTTTCCCAGAACAACCACATACATCTAACGGAGCAGAAATAAAACAAACAAGATATTGCTGTCATATGTCACCAGACCAACCCATTAAACCCCATTTTCTATACCTATCCCTATCATATTACCCATAAGATAACATATATATAACATACCAAACCATACTTATTAATCATACGACTAACCCCCATATATAGAAACTACCACAATGCATAGAATAACAAGACTAACACCTTTACTTACGACAACCAACTAACACCCTATATTAACCGACGATAATGTAACAACTAGGATAGCTTGGCAGGTCAAGAGCCTACCAGCAGTTGCGCCCGAGGTCAAGGCCAGGCGCTTACTGTATTTTGCCCAGATAGTTGTTAATAAATAGAAGAAAACTCCCCCTCTGGGGTTTATCTCGCCCGCATTAAGTCCACCTTATATAACCTACAACAATCACCGACCAAAAAGGGGTTACAACATCTGTGTTAATATTTGGATGACTATATCTATAGATTTATACTACAAATATGCTTCTATGGAGTAAAAGCGTGCGTACATATATACACACACATATATGTTCGAGAATAGCTGGAATATAGGAACCATATTTTAGTAGAAAGTAAACGCTGGGCTCATTGTAGAAAAGAGTTTATTCTGACGTTTCGAATCCCGTCCAGGGATCGTCTTCAGGGACATACATAGGCATACAAAGGAAATCATTATATATCGACACGTGTGTCACCCTGGGGAAGGTCTCCAAGGCGGCCGTTACAAACATCCAAAATTGTACAAAATGCGGGTTCCGTAGGATAATAACATAATGCAAGGAACACAATGAATACTCAGAGTTAGCACAGTAATACTGCTGAACAAATAAAATACTTAACTGTTAGGGAGTACTACTGTGTTAACTCTTGGTATTCATTTTGTTGCTTGCATTATGTTATTATCCAACGGAACTAGCATTTTGAACAATTTTGGATGTTTCTAACGGCCGTCTGGGAAACCTTTCCCAGGGCGACACACGTGCCGATATATAATTGATTTCCTTTATATGTCTATGTATATCCTTGAAGACGAACCCTGGACGGTGCTCGAAACGTTAGAATAAACTCTTTACTACAATGAGTCCAGCGTTTACTTTCTACTAAAATATGGTTCCTGGATTCCAGCTATTCTCGAACATATATGTGTGTGTATATATGTACGCACGCTTTTACTCCATAGAAGCATATATGTAGTATAAATCTATAAATATAGTCACCCAAATATTAACACAAATGTTGTAACCCCTTTTTGGTCGGTGATTGTTGTAGGTTATATAAGGTGGATTTAATGCGGGCGAGATAAACCCCAAAGGGGGAGTTTTCTTCTATTTATTAACAACTATCTGGAGTTATTAACAACAGAGTATATATGGGCTCTTTTGGGCAAAATACAGTAAGTGCCGGGCCTTGACCTCGAGCACAACTGCTGGTAGGCTCTTGACCTGCCCAGCTCTCCTGATGGTTACATTATCGTCGGTTGATATAGAGGGTTAGTGGGTTGTCGTAAGTAAAGGTGTTAGTCTTGTTATTCTATGCATTGTGGTAGTTTCTATATATGGGGGTTAGTCGTATAATTAATAAGTATGGTTAGGTATACTATGAATATGTTATTTTATGGGTAATATAATAGGGACAGATATAATAAATGGGGTTTAATGGGTTGGTCTGGTGACATGTGACAGCAATATCTTGTTTGTCTGATTTCTGCTGCGTTAGATGTATGTGGTTGTTCTGGGAAAGCAAGGTAAGCAAGAGGGAAGTGAGTGCTATGTTGCAAGCATGTGAATCACGTGCGTGGTAGATGATGGCTAGTAATGGTTATAATGTTACAAATATGGATATTCGTGGAAAGCGACACATACAAAACAACAATTAATTTAGAGATTCTCATAATATATGTATTTTCTTTGCAAATCCTGGTGGCTGAAAACACACATCCGAATTTAGTCTGTGACGAAACTTTCCTAGAACTCTGTGTGGAAACACTTGCTTGACAGAAATAAAGCGACACATACAAAACAACAATTAATTTAGAGATTCTCATACGTATATGTATTTCCTTTGCAAATCCTGGTGGCTGAAAACACACATCCGAATTTAGTCTGTGACGAAACTTTCCTAGAACTCTGTGTGGAAACACTTGCTTGACAGAAATAAAGCGACACATACAAAACAACAATTTATTTAGAGATTCTCATACGTATATGTATTTCCTTTGCAAATCCTGGTGGATGAAAACACACATCCGAATTTAATCTGTGACGAAACTTTCCTAGAACTCTGTGTGGAAAAACTTGCTTGACAGAAATAAACCTTTGGCTCGAGGCAAACCTGAGGAAAGTAATGTCCGTTTTATTCACTTCGATGGAATATAAAAGCCCTGCCTGGTTTAGACTCTTAACTGACAAGGTTGAGTCTTGTGAGCCTGGACCTCTGAAAGTGTCTCCGTGTCTTCAGAATCTATGTCGTGTCTTCAAGGTGCGTCGAAAAAGCCGCGCCCCAGCAAGGGAAACTTTTCTCTCCTGGCGCGGTTGATATTTTGTATTCAGGCAGACGCAAGCAACTTATACATATATTTTTATATGGATGTATACATTATATGTATATATATATATATATATATATATATGTATATATATATATATATACATATACATATACATATATGTATATATATATGCATAATATATATATATATATATATATATATATACAGATGTATATATATATATATGTATATATATATATATGTATATATATACATATATATATATTTATATATATATATGTATATATATGCACACATATATATATATATCTATATATATATATATATATATCTCTATCTATATATATATATACATATATGTATACAGATACATACATACATATATATATATATAAATATATATAAATATATATATATATATATATATATATACAAAGTAATGTCGTAACACATTAATATAGTTCAATAAGAACCCACTGTGTTGGATAAGAAGAAATGAAATAGATTATATCCATAAATTTCGATAACGGACTGTGATCCTCTTCAGTGGAAGAGGATCACAGTCCGTGATCGAAATATATGGATACCATCTATTTCATTTCTTCTTATCCAACAGAGTGGGTTCTTGTTGAAAAATATACATACATATATATATATATATATATACATATATATATATAAATACATATATATATATATACATATATATATATACATATATGTATACATATATATATATATATATATATGTATGTATGTGTACATATATATACATATATATATATGTATACATATATATATATATATATTATGCGTATATGTACATTATATATATATATATATATATATATATATATATATACAATATAAATATATATTTGTGAGTGTGTGTATTATAAATATATATATATATATATATATATATATATATATATATGTATATATATACGTATATATATATATATATATATGTATAAGAATATGTATACGTATATGTATATATATATTATATATATATATACACGCGCACACATACAAACACACACATATACACACAAGCACGCACACATTGGTACCCCATATTTAGAGACGTGTATATATTTATGTGTGTGTTTAGGTACTGATGTTGGCATTTGTTTTGTTTTGATAAACATTTTAACTCCGATTCACAGATGAAGTTTCTTCTCCTTCATCTCCTTGTATTGCTGTTGGTTCCTCATGCTGCTTATGTCAAAGGAGGTGAGTCGTACAGTAATTTTTCACATTTTCTTGTCTATCAATCTAGTAATAAGGATGAATCCCTGAAGATATAAATACGTCACAAGAAATAAGTTTTGTGGTATGTGAATTCGAGTAGTTCGGGAAAATATGATATTCAAAAAATCACTCAGTACCCCTTATTGGTGTCCTCAAAATTAAGATTGTTGTAATTGATTAGGTATTTGATTTCACATGAGTTTGTATTTACCTAGTTGTAGTTGTATACTACGGGAAGATAACTATGCTTGCAGTGTGTGTGTGTGTGTGTGTGTGTGTGTGTGTGTGTGTGTGTGTGTGTGTGTGTGTGTGTGTGTGTGTGTGTGTGTGTGTGTGTGTGTGTGTGTGTGTGTGTGTGTGTGCGTGTATGTGTGTGTGTGTGTGTGTGTGTGTATGTGTGTGTGTGTGTGTGTGTGTGTGTGTGTGTGTGTGTGTGTGTGTGTGTGTGTGTGTGTGTGTGTGTGTGTGTGAGAGAGAGAGAGAGAGAGTGTGAGTGAGTGTGTGTATGTGTAAGCGTGTGTGTGTCTGTCTTTTTGTACTTGTGTTTGTGTACACGCATAAGTGCACAAGTACTAAAGCTGTAGAAATAGCCAGTGCTTCATAACAATATCTCTTCCCTTCAATGATCCTCTGTTTCTTATCTTTGCCGAAGGTGACACGGGCGACGAGGAACCGCAAGCTAAGATCTTCAGGTTTACGGTGAGAAGCGTCATGTCAACCATGACCATTACTGAGACCAAGACTGTTACCTCTCCTTCGATATGCTATACAGGTATTATACAAGGCGACTGCGAATTTAGGAGACGCGGAAGGAATATAAAGATCCATCATAAGATCGCGGATTCCTTCGTGGAAGAACCAAGGTAATTGTTTTCTCTTTGAACTTCAGCTATTTTCTTCGTGTCTGTTTCTCTGTATTTCCCTATGTCTTTGGCTGACTGTCTATCTATCTGTCAATCTGTCTGTCTATCTGTCTGTTTGTATGTTACTCTGTCCGTATGTCAATCTGTCTTTTTTTCGTCTGTCTTTCTGTTTCTGTGTGTGTTTTCCTTCAAGATGATGATTTTTTTTTTTTGCAAACCTGTCTCTGTACAATTCCTCTTAACCAACAGACGGATTTTTTTTTTTTTTTTTAATTCACAGGGACCTGAGTGGTAGCCTGTTGGACAGCGGTGACCAGGAGGTGCCCTCAGAGAAGTTCATAATGGTCCCTATGCCAAATATCTTCGGAATAGCAGAATCAACTGGCGTCGTCAAGACAACGACGACGACAACAGATACCTACTATAATCCAAACCAACTGATCATTATTTCATACCTTTGTTCGATCAATGGAATGAACACATTCAACCAATGCGTGCCTACTTCACCTCCTCCACCTCCCCCTCCACCTCCCCCTCCACCTCCCCCTCCCCCTCCCCCTCCCCCTCCACCTCCACCTCCCCCTCCACCTCCACCTCCACCTCCACCTCCACCTCCACCTCCACCTCCCCCTCCACCTCCCCCTCCCCCTCCCCCTCCCCCTCCACCTCCCCCTCCCCCTCCCCCTCCACCTCCACTTCCACCTCCCCCTCCACCTCCCCCCTCCACCTCCACCTCCACCTCCCCCTCCACCTCCACCTCCACCTCCCCCTCCCCCTCCACCTCCACCTCCCCCTCCACCTCCACCTTCCCCTCCACCTCCCCCTCCACCTCCACCTTCCCCTCCACCTCCTCCTCCTCCCCCTCCACCTCCACCTCCACCTTCCCCTCCACCTCCACCTCCGCCTCCACCTCCACCTCCACCTCCACCTCCACCCTCCACCTCCACCTCCACCTCCACCTCCTCCTCCACCTCCACCTCCACCTCCACCTCCACCTCCCCCTCCACCTCCGCCTCCACCTCCCCCTCCACCTCCACCTCCCCCTCCCCCTCCAGGTCCATAACACTCAACCCCATATACGCAGGAGCAAGGAACAGGTGGAAAAGTATCACAGACAACGGCGTGGGTAAATGGCTTTCCCCACCTTCTCTCTCCCACCCCCCATCACTCCGCCACCACACACTCTCGCTTGACACAGGTCACATCGCCTACCTTCTCTTTCCCCCCTTCCCCCCCCCCTCTGGCAAGTTACCGCGTCCCCCTGGCGGGTGCAGCTACTAGTATATCAAGACCATGTGATTTGTGTATCCCATTGTATCCCTTTAGGACGAGTCCCGGAGAGGACTCGAAACGTCGGAAATAAATGACCTATTTCTGAGTCTGGTGTTTGCTTCGTTTCCACCATTATATGTATATATATATATATATATATATATATATATATATATATATATATATATATATATACATACATGCATATACCAAGGCTTTTTCCCCCTTACAAGGGGGTAGCCAAAAAGAAAAAAGCACAAAATCATTCCCACCCATTCCATCCCTGAATACACTCCACACCCCTCCACCCTCCCTCTTATCTTAGCACCTCCTGAATGATGGGTCATCCCTGCACCTTGTCCACTGCCCTGGGTCAGAAGCAGTGTCGCAAGACACAGCACATCCACAGCAAGGCCGCTTCATTAAATCGGCGACCCCCCCTCTCCGTCCCCCCATTGCATAAAATGAGAGGACGGGAAAGAAATCCCTTCGGGCTGCGTCAAATTTTGCTCACACATACTACCTCACCCCCATCCACTCGCCCATTCCACCTCATGCTATCACAACATCATCCATATACAACCATTCTCCATTCACCTCTGTCTTCTGTCCTCTCCCGTCCTTCCTCAACAGACATTCCCCTCTTCCCCAAAGCCCCCTTCACCCCATCCATCCACCTCATCCTAGGACGTCCCCTCATGTTCACTCCCTCCACATCTGCCTTCCACACCTCTTTTACTAGTCTTTCTTCACTCATTCTTTCCATGTGTCCAAACCATCCTAATATTCTTTCATCAACCCTATCTCCCAGCTCCTTTTCCACCCCTGTTCTCCTCCTCACCTCCTCATTTCTCACTCTATCTAGCCTAGTAACCCCTATCATACTTCTCAGACACCTCATCTCAAACACATTCAAACTCCTTCTCTCTTCTTCTCTTATGTTCCATGTTTCTGCCCCATACAGTGCTGTTGGCACAATCACTCCTTCATACAGTCTCCTCTTTGCATCCATTCCCAAATGTCTATTCCTCATTACACTCTTTAATCCACCAAGGCATTTACTCGCTTCTCTCAATCTACATTCTACCTCCACTTTCACTCCACCTTTCCCTGCCACATTTGCACCCAAGTATCTAAAACTATCCACTTCCTCCAGTTGCTCTCCCTTAATGCTCACTTCCAGTCTACTGCCAATTTCACCCCTTGTACATTTCATCACCTTACTTTTACCCACATTTATCTTTAGCTTTCTTCTATGACATACTCTCCCAAACTCTGCCACCAACTTCCTCAATCCCTCCTCCGATCCTGCCACAAGCGCAGAGTCGTCTGCAAACAACAGCTGGCTCACCTCCCACTTTTCTCCATTTTCTTTAACCATCCCCAATCCCTTGCCCACTACCCTTGCATTTACCTCTCGCACCACCCCATCCATGTATAAGTTGAACAGCCAGGGCGACATAACACATCCTTGACGAAGTCCCACCTTTACCTCGAACCACTCACTCTCTCCATTTCCAATCCTGACACAAGCTCTACTATTCTCATAAAAACTCTTGACAGCTCCCAGAAGTTTCCTCCTATCCCGTATATCTGCATAACCTCCCACAGTGCCTTCCTGTCTACCCTATCATAAGCCTTTTCCAGATCCATAAAAGCCCAAAAAAACATCCTTCCCCTTTCCTATAGCTTTCTCACATATCTGTCTTACCACAAAGATCTGATCTACACAACCTCTACCCGTCCTAAATCCACAATGTTCCTCACCAATTACTCCTTCTGTTCCTCTCCTAATCCTCTCAACCAAGATCCTCCCATAAGCCTTCCCAACTACACTTAACAAGCTAATCCCTCTGAAACTACTACATTCACACTTGTCCCCTTTTCCCTTGTAAAGAGGAACTATACAGGCACTCCTCCAGTCATCTGGCACCTACCCTCTCTCCAACAAACATTAAATAACCTCACCAACCAGTCCACCATCACTGTACCTCCCTTCTTCAGACATTCCGCATGGCATCCATCCAGACCATGTGCCTTACCTGCTTTCATCATCTTAACAACTGCCTTCACTTCATCCTTCCTTATGTATATACTGTACATATATATATATATATATATATATATATATATATATATATTGTAACGTAATATTAGATATTACGTCATATGTGTAATTATGTTATAGAATTGTGTTCCTTTGTATTACATAACTATGTTCATATTTCTTGTCTATGTATGTATTGTAACAATGTTAAGCAGTAACGCCCGTCCACTATATGTAATCTTGCCTACGTGCGGAGAAAGGTGCGCACTCTTGTAGAACAAACAGACAAGCGAAATCCTGAATAGTTCGGAGTGCACAGATTTGACAGTTACTAAATAAGTAGATTGTTCAAGCGAGTCGAGGGTCTTAAAACTACCCATGTTGACGTGTGTTAACTTACCCTCCTCCACCCGCACCCTTAACCGGAAGTATCCCGCTTCCGGTCCAATGGTATATAAGCGGTGGAAATCGCTCACTCCTTGTCATTTTCTCGCATATCGATCTCTTGATAAAAACTAGAAGTTTAGACTCATGAGATGATTGGTGTGAAGTGATCACCCTTTTTGCCTACATTACGTGTCTGATATACATTGCATTACTTTATACTTATATTTGTACTTATTACTTATTTTGATGCATGTTCCTGATCTCTTTGTACTTAGATAGTACCATATTGTATACGTATCTTGTGTTTCTTATTTGAACGATAATTTCCATATTCTTATAATCATGTAACGGTCCCATTGACCCTACTGCCCATTCTCTTTTGTGTTGATTGCCTGTAAATATTTTCCATATTAATAATTTCGTTTACTAGTTTTATCGCTAGTTTAATATTCCTTTCCTGGAATCTTCTTTGTTACCTTTACTTCTAGTCTTACGAATTATCTAGGCCCTGACCAGATAGTTCAGTCCTACAGTGGCTTCTAGAAGTGAGCTGGTTCTTAAGCACTTATCCGTTATACGTAACGTCTCTTCACTAACCAGCCCGTCCCGTAACAAAGTGGCGACCCTTGCCAAGGATATTTTATCAGGTATTTAACACATTCTTTTAGAGATGGATGATATAATTCAAGAATTCGTTCAAAATCCCAAGGTAAGTTTCTTAAAGAAACAAACTAAAGACACTTTGATAGAAATAGGCAAGCACTTTGGAGTAGACATTGATACAAGTTTGCGAAAGAAAAAATTACTTCAGGAACTCGTTGAAAATCTGATCGAAGATGAGATCTTATCTCCAGAAGAGATTACAGCTATACAAATTCCTTCAAATAGGTTAGAAATAGAGGCACGACTAACCGAACTTAAGATTAAGGAGATTGAATTAAAGGTCAGGAGAGTAGAAATTGAGGAGGAAGCTAAACTGAAACAAATGCAAATTGAGGCAGAATTTAAAGCTAAAGAGGAGGAAACTAAACTGAAACAAATGCAAATTGAGGCAGAATTTAAAGCTAGAGAAGAGGAAGCTAAAGTGAAACAAGTAGCTAAAGAGGAGGAAACTAAACTGAAACAAATGCAAATTGAGGCAGAATTTAGAGCTAGAGAAGAGGAAGCTAAAGTAAAACAAATAGAAAGAGAGGAAGAAACTAAAATCAAATTGGCAGAATTTAAAGCTAGAGAAGAGGAAGCTAAAGTGAAACAAGTAGAGTTAGAATTAAAGAAGACAGAAGTAGAAGCTAGGATTGTTGATAGACAACCCGTAGTTCAGGAAGGTCATATAGATATTTCCAAGTATGTAAAACTTCTACCCCAATTTTCAGAAGGAGAGCCAGAAATTTTCTTTCTTCAGTGGGAAAAATTGGCGCAACAGTTACAAATCCCTAAAGAAAATTGGCCATTAATCATTCAAACACAATTTAAGGGTAAGGCTCAGCAAATTTATACTTCTCTTTCAGAAGCAGAAAGCGAGTATGAAAATATGAAAGCTTGTATTTTAAAAGCTTATGAACTAATACCAGAGGCCTATAGACAGAAATTCCGTAATTATAGGAAGACACCTCAGTTAACATACGTAGAATATGCGGCTCAACAAGAGAGGTTATTCAATAGGTGGTGTTTGGCTAGTGAAACGGACACCTTAGATAAACTTAAACAGTTGATTTTATTGGAGCAGTTTAAGAATACCTTAGAGACAGATCTTAGGATTTTTATAGATGATCATGTTCCCGAAACTTTAACTAAAGCTGCTGTATTGGCTGATGAGTTAACACTAAATCATAAACCTAAGTCAAGACAAATGGAATCCCAAAAGTCAAAGTCATATATTCCAGATTCAACAAAATACTCTGATCCTTGGTCCCCAAAGAAACGCTTTGAAAATCAGTCTAGCCCATCACATTTCAGTTACAGGTCTGATTTCAATCAATATCCTCCAAACCAACCTTGGCAAAGAATGGAAAGGTTTAAGACTAATCCCCCTGTAACTTGTTCATATTGTAAACAGGCTGGCCATCACATTTCTAATTGCAGAAAGAGACTGACACCCTCATTCTCCAATAAGACACCAACTCTTGTAAGTAATATAAAATCAGATGATTCAAAATCCTCTATTCAGGATAAACTACCAAAGAAGCCGGTATTGTTAAGTAATGTAGAACCCCCCTCATCAGATCATGATCCTTGTTTCAAACCATTTGTATCTTCAGGAACTATATCTCATAGTAGTAGTTCACAACAATATCCTATTTCCATACTCCGAGACACAGGAGCAAAGCAAAGTCTGATTTTAAATTCTGTCTTGCAGAATCTGGGTGAGTCATATACAGGTTATGATATATTGATAGAAGGAGTTGGAGGAATTGTAAAATGTCCATTACATAATGTTTTCTTGCGGTCTGATTTAACAACCGGAATGGTTAAAGTAGCAGTAGTAGACTCTCTTCCCATAGTAGGAATATCCTTATTGTTGGCCAATGACATCGCTGGAAGCAAAGTCATTTCTCCCTTAATAACAAATAACCCTAAGACCTCAGTAGAACCTTCAGATAACTTACAGTTGTTTCCCGCTTGTGCTGTAACCAGATCTCAGTACAAGAAATCTGAAGAGGAGACCTATAATTTAGAATCCCTATTCTCCCAAACTGACCCATCTTTTTCTTCACCAGTTTCTCTATCTAGAGCAGAATTAATCAAAGAACAGAAGTCAGATCCTTCTCTTAAAAATTTGTACGAGATTGTTTCATCTCCAAAAGAAGTTGAAAATATGTCACGAGGTTTCTATATAGAA
>NC_134782.1:29505417-29520417 GCF_046742065.1 Oratosquilla oratoria
AGATAGTCAGAAACTAGGTGAAGTGCTTAGAAGATAAGGTGTACGTGGTGACTTAGAAACTAAATGGTATTTTCTTGTGTATAAAGGAAATTGTGATGAAGTGCAACTTTTAATAAAGAAAAGGAAAAGGTGTGCTTTAGAGTTTATCTTGCCGCACTAAATCCTGCCTAATGTAGCCCCCAAATCTATAAAGGCTACATTAATGGCGGCAGCGGTGCTCCCACGTCTGAATAGAAATAACCGTCCTCAGCCATACGACCAAGGTTACGCAACCACCCCAACTGACGAGCGGTAGTTTCATTTCATCTCCGAAGAGATAAGCCTGTCTCATACCAAGTACTACTGGTCACACTCGCTCCTACCACAGAAGGCCGAATAAAATCGTCAGCCATTCAAGCCACGCCTACCACTCCGAAAGAACAGATCACGATCAACGAAGAAGAAATCGTTTTACCTTCGACTTCTCATATCTTCAATCAAGCTCCCAGAAGAAAGGAATCAAGCCACTTGATTCCATTCAGCTCAACGAAGACCACCCGTACCCGCGGCTCAGGAAACCAAGGTCACTCACTACGAAGACCTCGTCAACTAGACGAAACTTCTATCCACCCCCCTCCGCCTACCGTCCTCACCCGAGAACGACGCAGGCTGACCTCAGCAACTTCTACATTTACACACCACGACTTTAGTCAAGACGCAATGGACCCAGGCCTACCATTGAGAAGCATGAACCTTGTCTACACTGTACACTATATGGGCATCGTCATCACCGACTCCAACTTCCTACTCACTTCCAGGAAAAAAGACAGGTAACGAACCTTTTCTCCACCCCTCACAATACTTGATAATATTGATAATCCTCATCTACCCCTTAAATCCCCCCCCCCCCCGGTACTCGCCTTTCTATCCCTTTTCCATGCGAGCGTCATACGTCTAGAGATACCTCACCACAAGCAGCCTTACCTGGAGGAGACCGACCCGCCTAACCCCCCTCCACCCCCCCTCCACCCAGACCAGGAGATTCACATCAGTTACGCACAGACCCGCGTAACAACCACCTCGCCCCCAGTCAACACTCCGGCTTACCCACCTCAACCAACCAACCTACCTTACCGATCGCCGCCCTCGGCAGATACAATTGCCACATCAGCAAGATCGTTCCCTGCCAGACATCGGCACACCAGCCGATAAAGCTCACGGCACTGAGGTAACCATTATACCTTCAGATGCCCACGTGCCCAACGCACGTAAACCTTACCCTCACCAGCAACCAACCTTTTATATAATCCAATCGTACCTTTTCAAAACATTCAAATTTCTTTTTTAACTTAAATACATCCACTAGTGAATTAATAACCTATATAACCACCACATACCATCATACTTAAGTTTTTTTAACGTCACTAATATAAACACTCACTTATAATAACATACTATAAGTTAAAAAAAAAAATCTCTCCTCTTTATTAATTACACATTAATTAATATTTTCCTATTCATCCCATACATACACATATATATTAATTACACATTTATTAATATCTTATTATTAAATTTATACACATATTGTTTACTATATTTATATATATATACTATTTTTTTTATTATAACCTCATCACAAAATAACCAGTAGCTCTTATAAATATATATTTAAACATTTAATATATTTTTTGCCTATCTTTAAATCAACATATATTTGTCTACACAATAACTTTTACTAGATTCAACTATTACCCAGTTTTACGTACATATTATCATGTTCATATGCATTTTCCCAGTTATCCATTTATATTTAATATAACTTATATATCTTTACCAATGTAACCTATTTGTTATAATTATACCATTGTATACCCATTGACACCCTATACCCCCCCTCTTATCTAACCATAACATACTACCCCTTAGATAATGTATACCAAATATTTCTAATTTAACTATTTCAACTTAGACCTCCTATCTCACCTAACTACTTTCTATACCTGTTAAGTCATACATGCATCTCTAGTTAGACACTAACATGGCTACAGGTACGAGAGCCAAGGTCAGAAATTTACTTCAAGGATTTCTTTCCGCATCTAAAGAAGATAAACCCTCTCAAGACTCAGACCATGCCACGACTAAGGCAGATTCTCAAATACTTCCTGAGGAATACTATGACCACATACCCCTTCACCATGACCACTCACGGGAAGACCCTTTTAACCCGATCCAACTACAACACTTGCCCAACCCCCTCCCCCACTCCACACCAAAACTTCAAGTTACCCCTCAACTAGATCCTCAACAACAACTCCCCCACACTCCATCACAATCCCAAATTCCCCCTCACCTAGACCCTCAACAACGACCCCCCACACCTCACCACAACTCCAAATTCCTCCTTATGTGAACCCCCAGCAAAAATCCCTGAACCCCACAACCCATGCATACGAAAACTTAGCCTTCCCTTCTCCCAACTTCCCGTCAAGTCAACCTGCCTTCACCTCACATCCCTACCCACCACCTAACCTTGCCCCAACCCCATCGCAACATCCTCAACCACAACTCCAACCAAAAGTAATCAATAATTACCAAACCATTACCCCTCTAACCGAAATCCCAACCTTCTCTCAAGCTAGCGGACTCTCCATCACTGACTTCCTAACGGCATGTGACCTTTTCTTTTCTAAAAATTCAAATTACTCTGAATTAGATAAGATAAATCTATGCCGCCAGAAAATAGAAGCATCAGATGAGCACCGATCTACCGCTCGAATGCTAGACAATCTGATAGCCACAGGGATCACATATAGCGATCATAAGCAACATCTGTTAAATGTCTTTCAGAGCAAACAAGCAAACAACATTAACTTTCTCCTCACATTTCTAAATAATACTAGAACTCAAAAACAGAATAACATAAAGGATAACGTGGCTAACGCAATTAAGGAAATTAGGGAAAATCTAGAAAATAACAGCCCTTGGATCTATACAACCACTACAGGAAAAAAGGCATTGACATTAGAAAACTTTTACACATTCATGGAGGTAGGCCTTTATCTTTCCCAACTCCCACCAAAGTGTCAAAGAGAAGCCACAAAAAGGGATTTAAACACTAGAAACCCTTTAGCTTACACATACATATTAGACATAACCAACGCTTGCAACATCTCCCTCTCTGACCAGTACCATTTTGCTAGACTAAATAACCTTCAGTCACACCATCCCCCTAGCTTCAATACAGCACAACAATCTGGTGTTCCTACCATCTTTCAACAAGTCACAACACCAGAGACTGCATACAGAAACAACAAATGCAAGCACAACACCGCGCTACCCCTTGCTCAGTTCATGGAACTACTTCCCACGCGGATTCTCAGTGTAGAGCGCAACAATACCAACACCCACAGGTACAACACCGCGCTACCCCTTGCTCAATTCATGGTAATACCTCCCACATAGATTCCCAATGTAGAGCTCAACAACAAATCAAACAACTCACGCCCCCCCAGACCCCCCAACATGTCAAAACCAACACCGCCAGGCAAATACTGCAACCTACACAAAACCACAACTCACTCCAACGAGGAATGTTCTCAACAAAAATCACAACCACAACCTCATCAGAGAACAAACAAACAAGTTACCGCACCTCGACAAACACCCTCCTCCCACACAACACATACAACTCAACACCGATTGGGGGAACGTGCACCAGCCTCACGCACCAGCCTCACGCACCAGACCACCATAGGAACGTCCGACACACCACACAACTATATCACCCTAAAGGTGACATTAGATCAAATTACTGTTGACATGATGGTTGATACAGGAACAAACCTGAACCTCATCCCAAGAGCTCTCTACGAAGCACTAAATGACCCACCCCAAATTCAGTATTCAAATACGGAAGGCCTACTGATAGAAGGATCAACCATATCACTTCATGATATGATTGATATAAATATAGAAGTAAACAATTCCCAGGTAGGCTTCACATCCTTCCACTTAGCTGATGAATGGAGTCTCGACCAACAAGGTATAATAGGTTTAAAGTCCCTACGAGACTGGAAGTCCATCATCAACTTAGATAACAACAAAATCTCCTTCCGAGATGAAAGTAATGAGTCAACACTTCCTGAAACACCCGACCCAGACACACAACCTCTTTCATATCTATCTAGCTTAAATAAACCCTCTCCAACTAAGAGCTACTCATTCCGTCCACCACCTTATGTCACCTCAAAAGCACTGATGTCTAACACAGTCATCATACCCCCTAGACATTCAATAACAGTTCCACTATACATACCCGGAGCAATAGAACATCAGGATGTCATAATTGACCCAGATACGTCAAGAATAAATAACATAACCCTAGAATCTTCATGGGATGTAGTGTCAGAAAAAAAAAAAAACACACCCTAGCTATGCTAACGAATCTCTCAGACCAACACCGCAAAATTAAAGAGAACACATACATTTGTTCAGTCCATCTCCACAATTCCCCAATCCAGGAACCACTCCCTCAACACATCAACACTGTAAGACCACAACAAACCCTCACCCCTATCCACCCCAACCAAATCACAACATCAGCAAACGGAGAGATGAATGACAAGCTACTGACCCTCCTACAAAGGAATAGATCGGCTATCGCCTTAGAAGGCAAACCCTTATGTGATATAATCAAACATCACATCCAAATTCCCCCCAACACCCCCCCCCTCATACACCCCCGCTTACCGCATACCCCACAGTAGGAAAACACAAGTCAACAACAGTGTGCACGAGATGTTACACCAAGGCGTAATTTCTCACTCCCAAAGTCCGTGGAACAGTCCCCTCTTCCTAGTCCCAAAGAAAGACGGAACTTTACGCCCTGTTGTTGACTTTAGGAAAATAAATCACCTAACTCAATCTGACCCACACCCACTCCCTGCCATGCAGGATGTCTTACAAGCCATAGGGAACGGGAATTCTGTTTTTTCCACAATTGACCTTAAGTCAGCCTTCTGGCAGGTGGAACTAACAGAGGAATCAAAACCCGTAACTGCATTCTCCACTGATAAGGGACATTTCCACTTTGAGCGTATGCCCTTTGGCCTTAAGAATGCCCCCTCAACCCAACAAAGGTTGATGACCCGCATTTTCAGCGACATGATAGGAATCTCATTATTTGTCTACTTAGACGACCTCATCATCTATAGTCCCACACAAACCGACCACCTTCACACACTAGAGATTGTCCTAAAAAGACTCAAAAACACAGGATTGAAAATCCAACTAGGAAAGTGTAAATTCCTACAGACGGAACTCACCTTCCTAGGCCATAAGGTAGATAGCCAAGGCATCCATACCACCACAGATAAGATAGATACCATAAACAATTTCCCAACCCCCAGAAACGCAGATGAAACTAGAAGTTTCGTAGGACTAGCATCATATTACAGACACTTCATTAGAAATTTTGCAGAAATTGCATCCCCTCTAACCAATTTCACAAGGAAAGGCGAAACATTTAAGTGGTCTGAAGCGGAACAGTAAAGTTTTGACACCCTTAAACATGCTCTTACCACAGCCCCTGTCCTAGCCTTCCCTGACATGAAGAAAGAATTCTTTCTTTACACCGACGCCTCCTCTAAAGGAATAGGCGCAGTCCTACAACAAAAGGATGAAAATGGCAAAGACCACCCCATAGCCTACGCAAGTAGAGTACTAAATAAGCCTGAAAGTAACAATTCAACTACACACAAAGAAGGCCTGGCACTGATATGGGGTTTGAAGCATTTCAAATACCTCATATTAGGGTACAGGATCACAATCTATACTGACCACCAACCCCTAGTCTACCTCTTTAATTCTAAAGACTTACATGGCAGAATTGCTAGGTGGAAAACCACCTTACTGGACTACGATCCCAATATCATATATCTAGCTGGAAAAGCTAACACAGTAGCTGACTCATTAAGCAGACAAACTCACATCTCAACACTAACACAAACAACATGCATTCCTATGCAAGAACTTAGAGATGAAACTGACAAAGACCCAACATGGTCTCCAATAAAACAACATCTCCTTTCAAGGACCCCCTTACAGTCCCGACCACCTGTCCCTATAGAGGAACTCAAACTGGTCGACGGAATCATAAGGAGAACCATTGCCGACAAGGAAATAACTGTCGTTCCCAGAGTCCCAGTTCCCAAGGTCTTACACATATTGCACGACAGTGCAATGGGAGGCCACTCAGGCAGAGATAAGACACTGAACACTGCTAGGCACTCCTTTTACTGGGTCAACATGAAAAAAGATATAACCACACACATAGACTCATGTGTAACTTGCAACCAATTCAGAGGACCTGACCCAAAACAACTCAATATCAAAGACATACCACTCCCTGCTGAGCCATGGGAAACACTTGGCATTGACCTACTAAAAATGCCAACGAGCCATCAAGGTTCCAATTATGTACTCACGGCAGTCGACTATCTGTCAAAGTACACTATACTAGTTCCACTCCAAGACAAAACAGCAGAGACTGTAGCCAAAGCCTTAGTTAACAATATATTCTGCAGATACAACATTCCCAAAAGAATGTTATCTGACAATGGCTCAGAATTAAAAAATGAGGTAATGCGCGAAATAGCACATCTTTACAATGTAGATCAAACTTTCGCCACTGCCTACCACCCACAAGGGAATGGATTAACCGAACGCACAAACCGAAAAGTGCTAGAAGTCCTCAGACCTTTGGTCAACAATCTTACGGACAGTTGGGAAGATTGACTACCACAGGTACAAGCCAGTATCAACAGCACAGTCAACTCCGCAACAAAGATGTCCCCCCATGAGATCATTTTTGGCCAAAGAATGCGCCTTCCCTACCAAATCTTCAACCAACCACCGCCCCCCTTATACAATCTAGATAATCTCACCCAATGCATAAAAAGAGGAATGCAAACCATTTATAAGCAAGTCAGAGAAATCCTCAAAGTAGCCCAAGAAAGAACAAAAACAAAACAACACAAACGTTCATCTCCACTTGACATAACACTTGGAGACACAGTCATGGTCAAAGACTCAAATAGAACTAACAAACTCAAACCCAAGTTCTTAGGCCCCTTCACAGTCACAAGCTCACTCCCTAACAATGTTTTCCTACTAAAAGATCCTTCCGATCACCCACTTTCAAATTGAATCTATTTCCTGACAGTTGGAGACCATTGTTTTTTGTCGGATTCTCATTCAGTGTGAAAATTTTGTCATTTTTGATGTTGTCAATTCCCTTTAGAATCTTAAAGACCTGTGTCAAGTCGCCTCTGAATCTACGCTTTTTTAGGTAAAACAGTTTTATATGTTTTAGTAGATTTTCGTATGATTTATTATTGATATTTGGAATCAGTTTTGTGGCTCGCCGTTGTACTTTTTCCAATCTGTCAATGTCTTTAATGAGATTCGGTTACCATATTCTAAATGTGGACGAACTAACGATTTATATAGCTTGTTTATGAGAGATGGATTTTTGAAGTCAAAAGATCGCGCAATCAGTCCTAGAATCTTATTTGCTTTCTCAGAGGCTGAAATACATTGCTTAGATGATTTGAGATCATTACCGATAATTAAGCCTAGATCCTTCTCACTATACATTTTTGTTAACGAATTTCCAAATAACTTGTAATCGTACTTACTGTTATTTTTACCTATGTGCATAACCTTGCATTTACTTGTGTTAGATTAACCACTTTTCAGACCATTGCTGTAGATTATCTAAATCTTCTTGAATATCTAATTAGTTTAAGTGATCATTTGCCATTCCGCACAGTTTTGTATCATCAGCAAATATGGAGACAATAGATTTTAGGCTGTAGTCTATATCATTTATATATACTATGAATAGAAGTGGCCCAAGAACGGGACCTTGAGGAACTCCACTCGTAAAAAAAATTCCATCTAAAAGATTTGCCATTTAAAACAATCTCTATTTTTGATCGTTCAACCAATTATAAGTTGGACTAATAATTATTAGTCCAACTTAATAGGCTACCATTTATTCCGTGTGAAGCTAATTTAGTAAGTAGTCTTTCGTGTGGGACGGTATCAAAAGCTTTTGCAAAGTCTAGATATAATATATCTATATTGTGTCTCTTTTCATAATTCGAGATGACCGTGTTGTAGAATTTGAGTAAAATAGTCACACAGGAACGTTTCCGTCTGAATCCATGCTGACTTTTATTTATCAAACAGTTACTTTCTAAATGATGTTTGATAGCATCTCTGATGATAGCTTCCATCATTTTTCCAACGATTGAAGTTAAGCTTATAGGCCTGTATTTATTTGGTTTCTTTTTGTCATCTTTTTTTAGTATGGGAGTGGCGTTAGCTAGCTTCCATTCTCTTGGGACATCTCCGGATATTATAGCTTTCTTGAAAATAATTTCTAATGGAACAACAATCTCATTTTTCTTTGCTTTAAGATTCTTGGATGCCAACCGTCAGACCCTGGTGAACTTTGATTTTTTCTATACCCATTTTAATATTTTCCTTTGTTTTATTTTCCGTAGTAAGTTCATCCTATATTTTTCACAGGTTTGAGTTTGGAGTTCATTTTGAGGTGTTTCGTTTACGAATACTGAGCTAAAATAGTTGTTGAAAATATCACACATTCCTTCATTTGAATATTCTAGTCAACCATCAGCAAATAATAGTAGGCCAATGTGATTCCTAATAACCTTTTTATCTCTAATGTAACTATAGAATTCTTTTTAATTCTCTTTGGATTTATCAGTGATATTCATTTCATATTGTCGTTTTCGATTTTTATTGTCTTTTTTAAATCTATCTGTATTATTACATAACTTTGATAGGCATTAAATGCATCCGAGCACTTGCATTTCTTATAAACCTGCCTCATTTTAGCAATATATATATATATATATATATATATATATATATATATATATATATATTTTTTTTTTTGTCAAGCCATTTTGGGCGAGCCTGATTTAGGGGGCGTTTGTCCTTAACGGGATGTAAGTATGAATCATGTTAGTAAGCGTATTTTGAAATATTTCCTACATCTGATCTATAGGCATTTTGCTTAATTTTACCTCCCAATCTGTAAGCTGAAGCTCCTGGTATAGTCCTACGAACTGAGCTTTACTGAAATTGGGTATTTTAGACACACAAATATCTATTCTAATTTTTTTTTAGCAGTTTAAATCTAAGTTGTGATCACTACTTGCAATAGTTTCACCAACTTCTACATCGGTTATCATACTTTCGCGGCTAGTGATCAACAGATCGAATTAATTTCCATGTCTTTTGGGCCCTTTTACATGCTGAACTAAGTAATTGACACCGAGAAAATCTATGAAGCGACTACCTATATGGCCATGTTCAAGGATCATCCAATCAATGTTAGTAAAATTGAAATCACCCATTTTCAGTAAATTCCGGTTCAAGAAACTAGACAGTTCTTGAAACAACATTTTGTCGTCTACTAATGATAATGTTTTTTGCTTATATATTACACCTACATTCGTTTTGTGTCCATCTGCTTGGGTTAATTCTACCCACACATTATCATATGCATCCTGTTGGAAAAAGCTGTGGCCTGAGGTTGCAACCGATCACAAAGGTTTCTCTCCTGAAGAGATCAGAACTGCGGCAGTTACCGCCTCTGTTAAATTGGCTAAGCTCCCTGGTTTCGATGATGTAACAGAGGATGAGTTTGAAACCCTCATAGATGAACACTCTGCCCCATTAAACGATGATGACGGTTGAATTGAGGATAAATACGGAAGAATCTGACAAAGAAGAAGAAGATGATGAAGTTCAAGTTGAAGTTGGGTTTACGTTAGAGAGGCTAGCCGATCTTCAGAGAAGAACTAAAAGTGTTCAGGCAGATTTGGAATCATGGAACCGTCACATGGTTCGTTCCATGGAGGCACAAAATAGCCTCGATCTTACTATGGACCCTTACTGGGACATGCTGAAGAACATGAAAAAGCAACGATCTCAGTTGGCAATTACAGTGTTCTTCACCCCAGGTAAAAAGCTTGAACCCCTAACCACACCCGAAACTGCGCCCTCCACCTCTGGAAAAACTTTTCCTCCTCCTCCTTCTCCTCCGGTGTTTACTGAGCAGGAGTCTGAGGAGAATTGGAATCTCCTCAGCTTCCCTGTGTAGTTATATCATCATCATCATCATTGAACTGCTCAGGCAATATCATTTACAATCATTGTTCTTCAATCAAAACAAAACTATTTTCAGGTGAGTAAACAGTATACAGTAAAGTAATATAATGTGTTCTGATACTTTATTTCGTACTGAATGTGTATTACTATGACAAAACACAATTTCTTGAATTAATATGGGGAGCGTATTACGATGTTTGGGAAGGGCTGTGGGTGTTTTGAGGGTAGCGTCAACTGTCCGCGGTTTTTCAATATTCGCGGGGATTCGTGGTCCCTATTTCCCGCGAATATGGGGGATTGACTGTATACCGCTAGATTGGTTTCCCTCTCTAACGTTTTTCTTCTGTTGATTAATTCATGTTTTGATTGTTTTAGCAGTCTGACCAATATAAAACTAATTACATTATTTACAAGGTATTTTGTACACACACTCTTTATCACTATTGACGGAATTATTTATTAGCAATTGTCTTACGGTGTTCTTATTTCTTAAAACTTCATTAATGTAAAACTATGTAATAAGTTTGGGATGTTTTACAGGTTCTCTTGGTATGGTAAAACTAACATGTTATTCTTATTAAAATTTTAAAATGGTCTGAGGTTGTAAAAAGTCCTTCTGGCACAATTATTAACTGTATCAAGAACATGTTTGGGGCAGCCCAGCTTAGTACCAGTATCGTAAATACATCTTATTTCATCATCGATGTACTCTGGGCTGTAAATACACGCACACACACACACACACACACACACACACACACACACACACACACACACACACACACACACACACACACACACACACACACACACACACACACACACACACACACACACACACACACACACACACACACACACACACACACACACACACACACACACACACACACACACACACACATATATATATATATATATATATATATATACATATATATATATATATATGTGTGTGTGTGTGTGTGTGTGTGTGTGTGTGTGTGTGTGTGTGTGTGTGTGTGTGTGTGTGTGTGTGTGTGTGTGTGTGTGTGTGTGTGTGTGTGTGTGTGTGTGTGTGTGTGTGTGTGTGTGTGTGTGTGTGTGTGTGTGTGTGTGTGTGTGTGTGTGTGTGTGTGTGTTATCTAGGGCAGCTTTGGAAAAAGCTTTCCATGGAAGTGGTAAACACCTAGAAATTCTTCGTAAGAAACTGGAAAGATTGTGCAAAAATAGTGTTTGGTCAAAGTTTTCCGTAATAGAAAACATAGTTAATATATCAGATATCACTCTCACACGTTATGAATTAGAAGTGTTAGGCTCAGGCGTTAATTTTGCCTTGAAGCCCACAAAACATAATGCATTAAATTATATTGTGGAATTTGACAGGTTTTTGGTCTCTAGCAATTATGATAGTGAATTGTTGTGCTTAAAAGGGATTTTAATACAAGGAATCATGGATTGTTTTAAGGATGATTGCGGGTTGCTTAAACGATATGAGTTGGCAGTAGATCATCACACAAATCGCAAAGATGTCATTACCAGAAGCAGACAAGTGTGGGAAAATAGTTATCCTCAACAACTCAGATTAAGAAAAGAAAGCTTTTGATCTTTTAAATTATATTGAAACATGAAAATTTGACAAAAAAAAAATCAAAATACCGTTTCAGAATTCAATAGAAAGGCATGCAAAATCTTAGGAAATTATATCTTTAACAACTTGTTAGTCACTAATCCACAGTTACCTAATTTTTATGGCTTCCCAAAAATACATAAAGAAAACACCCCTCTTAGACCCATTATCTCTAATAAAAACTCTTGTACTAGTAAGATATCAAAATGGCTCACGAACATCTTATCACCGTTCGTAGGGTGTTTTTCTGGATCACACATAAAACATTATCAGGCCCAACTTACCATCTCAGTAAATAAAATGATTAAATTAACAAAATTATGTGCTGGCACAAATGTTTTTTTCGTTTAATGATAAATATTATAAGCAAAAATTTGGCTGTTCAATGGGATCTAATCTTTCTCCAGTGCTAGCAAACTTATACATGGAATATTTCGAGACGGTACTTCTGTAGGACATAAAACCCCACGGAATGTTTTGGTATAGATATGTGGATGACATCTTCACGATTTGGGATGAAGAGTGGGGTTCCTTCAATGATTTGTTCAACAAACTCAGCCACCTAACTGCTAACACTAAATTTAAAGTGGAATGGGGAGTGGGCAATAGATTGCCATTTCTGGATATTTTAGTCACGAGACATCAGGAGCATCTTTCTTTCACAGTGTACAGAAAACCCCCACACACTGGGAGTTATGTACACTTCTATAGTAACCATCCTGATGATATCAAATATAGTGTTGCCTCCGGTCTTTTTCTACGGGCACTAAGACTATACTGCCCATCTTATTTAGATTCAGAAATGTCAACTATAAGAAATCAATTAAGCAGATTAGGGTACCCAGACTGGTTTACAAACAAAGCCTTAAGTAAGGCCAAAACCAGTTACTATAAATCCACTTCCCAACCATCTCAGCATCATAAATGGAGCAAAAATTGCCTGAATCTTCCTTATAACAAATTTATTAATGATTTCTCCTAAATGCTATCAAAAGATAACGTAAATATTATTTTCAGTTACTCCAATAATTTATTCAGAAAAATAGTCAATGTGCATCATAGACCAACAGAGGATATAAAACCTCGGAGTTTATAAATTACCCTGCCCAGGATGTGATGAAACATATTGGGGTAAACGGGTAGAGAATTGCAAACAAGAATAAAAGAACATAAAAACTCAGTAAAATACGCACAACAGAACTTCGCGGTATTCCAAAACGTCTCCAACAATAATCACCGCATAAATTGGGACTAGGCAAAAATCATATTCAAATTAAAATGTAGTTATAAAAGGAAAATCATTGAATCTTCCTTGATTAAACGATTCCATAATTTTAACATGTGAAAAGGACAATGGTCACCTGATTATATAACCACCTTGGCAGTTAATAAATGACTTCCTTCTAAAGCGGATGACTTACCACTTAGCCCGCACAGCAACATAGACGCCACCTGATATGTCATGTCT
This sequence comes from Oratosquilla oratoria, assembly GCF_046742065.1. Taxonomy (NCBI): domain Eukaryota; kingdom Metazoa; phylum Arthropoda; class Malacostraca; order Stomatopoda; family Squillidae; genus Oratosquilla; species Oratosquilla oratoria. The sequence continues at coordinate 29,518,683 of NC_134782.1, forward strand.
ATGTTCCCTCACTCCACCTATCTCCTCTGTATATAAGATATGTATTTTCTCTTGTCTTTGTATTCCCCTGAATAGGATCACAGCAAGTGATCGAACTATATGGAAATCGTTATTTCCTTTCTTTTCTTAAATCCAATCAACAGTGGCTTTTTTAGTATATTTATTAGTGTGTTACGACATTACCTAGCAATTGTTTGTTTTCTTCTGAATCTCGAGTATTTTTTAAGGCTACCGACACATAAGGGGGTCATTAATACTGGTGTGAAGTTGTTCAGTCTCTACGTTGTTTCGTTTTTTTTTTTTTTTTTTTTTTTTTTTTTGCGTGAGGCGATTTGCGATTTTGCGATTTGCTAGGTAAGACCACCCACTTACGCGGGATCGGTTTTTGTAGGAGGGGAAGAAAGTCTGTAAGAAAATGAAAAGATAGTAGTGGCTATTGCCACCGGGCGATTAAGCGAGCGATCAGGGGCTGTTGGTGGTCGTGGCTCGGGAGAAGTGGACAGGGAACTCAGACGACAGCGCCGACGGCCGGGATTAGAATCACCAAAAGTTCAGAAAATAGTAGGAGGCGTAGTAGTACATACATACATATACCAAGGCTTTTTTTTCCCTTACCAGGGGGGTAGCCAAAAAGGACAAGGCACAAAAACATTCCCACTCATTTCATCCCCGAAAACACTCCACACCCCTCCACCCTCCCTCCCATCTTAGCACCTCCTAGATGACGGGTCATCCCTGCACCCTGTCCACTGCCCTGGGTCAGAAGCAGTGTCGCAGGACACAGCACATCCACAGCAAGGTCAACTGAAATGAGAAGATATAGTATAAGAGAAAGTTAGAATGGAAGCGAATTTTTGTCGAAGAAAAAGTAAATGTAGATTTTTGTGCGTGGGTCGTGGCTATGTTCGTGAGAGGTGTGTGTATGTATCTTACGGAAAGTGAGTAGATTTCACTTCCCGCGAGGTTCGGAGTGTAGTACCGATATTTAAACATTTGGTAAATTATACTATAATTTTACATTTACATACTTTTTCCTTACAAAGGCTGTCATAAATTGTGGCAACATTAATTCCACATATATAAATGATAATTATAAACACATACAATTGTTTGTTTAATCATAGTAATTTTTTACACAAAATGAAATCCTGTTAGGGGGACACTACAGTAGTGGCGTGTTACCCCCATCATACCCCTTTAATCCTTAATCCTCGCCAAAATTATATTTTTCGGAAATTAAATATAGTTATCTAAGTACCTGGAGCGATAGGGTATCAGAATATATATGGTTACGGGAGTTTATTTCTAAAACCCTAGGAGGAGTTCGTGAACAAACAAACGGACAGAAAGAAGCTACAACTTTATTATAGTATATACATGTGTATATATTTATATATATATGTATATATATATATGTATGTATATATATATATATACACACATATATATATACATATATACATATATATAGTGAATTTAGGGAGCAGGTTCTCTTCAATGCATTTCTTATTAAATAACACAGCAGACTTTCTATTCTTCTAATAACTTTTCTCTCTAAAGGAGGGAGAAGGCATTTTACGACGTTTCGCCTATGCATTAGGCATCTTCTGGTAATTTATTCAGAAAAGCTACATAATAATATAATACAAATATAGATACATTGGGAGAGATCTAGGACCGTGACAATTCATCCTTTCCAGCCCGCCACTCGTGACCCATACAACTCTAGGGTTCC
>NC_134782.1:29532917-29537917 GCF_046742065.1 Oratosquilla oratoria
GACTAAGAAGTTGTTAAAAATATCATTACCCAAGGTATTGCGTGCCTTTCTATTGAAATCTGAGACAATACTTTTGAGATTTTTTTTGTCAATTTTTAATGTTTCAATGTCATTTAAAAAATCAAAAGCTTTCTTTTCGTAATCTGAGTTGTTGAGGATAACTATTTTCCCACCCTTGTCTGCTCTGTTGATTATGACATCTTTGCGATTTGTGAGATGATCTACTGCTAACTTATAACGTTTAGGCAACCCGTAATCATCCTTTAAACAATCCATGATTCCTTGCATTAAAATATCTTTTAACACTTATTCCCTTACTAGATTTGATCAAACTGTATTCAATTAAATTAAATTTCTTTCTGTGATGTTATTGTTATGTGTGATGATTTTAGCTTTATCCCAGTCAACTGGGTGGTTAAAATTTTTCATATGGTTGAATATAGTCGACCCTCGGCTATTCGCGGTTCGTCATCCGCTCCTTCAACTATTCGCGGAAAAAAAAATTGTGCCATTTCCAGATATCCGCGGAAACCTACGTCATAAAACGTAAGCGTTGATTGCCTGAGACAGGACGATTCCAGCCAATCAGCGTTCAGATCTCGCTCCTCGACTACAGTACATAAGAACATAAGAATAAAGGAGACTGCAAGAGACCATAAGGCCTACACTAGGCAGCTCCGTATCCATCACCACCTGTCATCCCCATCCATAAAGTTGTCTAATCGTTTTTTAAAACAACTGATAGTTTCAGCGCTTACTACATGGTTACTAAGTTTATTCCATTCATCGACCACCCTATTAGTAAACCAATTCTTACCTATTTCCTTCTTAAATCTAAATTTGTCCAGTTTATACCCATTATTGCGAGTCCTGCCCTGTTGTTTTATTATGATGACCTTATTTGCATCACTCTTGTTATAGCCTTTGATCCACTTGAACACTTCTATTAGATCACCCTGCACTCTGCGTCTTTCCAGAGAGTGTAAGTTTAGGTGCCTAAGCCTTTCTTCGAAAGGCAAATTTCCGAGTCCATGTATCATTTTGGTCATTCTTCTCTGTACTGATCCTAGTGAATTTATGTCCATTCTATAGGACGGAGACCAAAACTGTACCGATAGTCAAGGATGGGTCTAACTATCGCTAGATAGATTTTAATAATTACCTCTGCACTTCTATTCGTTACAGTCCTAGCAATGAAACCTAATGCTCTGTTAGTTTTATTTCTGGCGCTAATGCACTGCTTCCTGGTTTTAAGGTCCGGACTCACCAGAACTCCCAAGTCCCTCTCGTACTCAGATTTTTCTAAAAACGTGTTATCTAAGTTGTATCTATTTTCGGGGTTGTGTAGCCCTACGTTTAACACGCTACACTTAGAGATATTGAAGTTCATTTGCCATTTCACCGACCATGTTAGCAATTTATTAAGATCATCCTGCAGAATCTCTGCGTCGTCTCCTGACCTAATTAGGCGTCCTATTTTAGTGTCGTCCGCAAACTTACTAACGTCACTATTTATCCCATTGTCTAAGTCGTTTATGTACATAATGAACAACAAGGGACCAAAAACCGAGCCCTGGGGGACCCCGCAAGTAACATTGCCCCACCTAGATTTTATTCAATTTATGGTGACCCGCTGTTTTCTGTTACCAATCCAAGCTCTAATCCATTCTAACACTTTTCCTCCTATGCCATGGGCTTTGACTTTATTTAGTAGTATCTGGTGTGGCACTTTGTCGAACGCTTTCCTAAAGTCAAGGTAAATAACATCGTAATTTTCATTGTGTTATCTGACGCCTTATATACTTAAGTGTAAAAGGATAGAAGATGAGTCACACATGACTTACCCTTGGAGGAACCATGGTGTGAATCACGAATTAAATTATGCCCCTTGATGTGTTCTCTGAGTCTATTTACTATTATTGATTCAAGCATTTTTCGTATAACCGATGTCAAACTGTAGTTGCATATAAACGATCTATCTCCCTTCTTAAAAACAGGAATAACGTTTTCCTGCCTCCAAGCAGTCGGAACAAAACCAGTGTCTACCGATTTATTGAATATTTCAGTTAACTGGTCGCAGATTTCAAATTTACACTCCTTAAGCATTCTTGGAAAAATTTCGTCTGGACCCGGGGATTTTGTAGCTTTAAGTCTTTTAATCTGTTTGACTACTTCTACTTTACTAATGCTGGTATTAGATAGACCACTTTCTTCATTCACTCCGAAAATTGGATCGCAGTCAGATACTTTCTCTAACCTCTCATTAGTAAACACCGATAGAAAATAATTGTTAAACTCCTCACTCATTTTTTCCTCCGATTCTATCATGACATTTTCATCATTTTTAATTGGTCCTATTCTTTTTGTTTTTTGTTTTGTTTTTTGTTCTATAGAGGTGAAACAAACTCTTTGGGTTGGATTTTGCTTGACTGGCAAACTTGATTTCATAATTACGTTTCGATGAACGTGTATTCATTTTAACCAGCTTTGCCATTTCGTTATATCTTGATCTAAGGTGTGATTCCCCGTTTTTTATTTTTACGTAAAGTCCTCTTTTCATTCAGATCTCACGTTTCAATCTGTCTGTCATCCATTTGGGAGTAGTACTATTTTTACGTATTGACTTTAGGGGGATAAATGTGTTTTGTGCATTAATAATTAGATCAGTTAGATTGCTATACATTTATTTTAAATCGCTGACCTGACCATTAGGCCCTCGCCCCCAAATGACCTGACCAAAGGTATGCATATCACCCTCCGTGACCCAGGCCTGACTCCCACCCCTGCTCCGAGAACCGACAATGTTCGAAACGTCCGTATGACATTTCGTATTCAATTTCAAATAGGTTGTCATATTGTCAAAGTTTGCTTTCCTGGAGTCTGGTACTTGAACGTTATTCGTAGAGTGTATGTATCTATTTCCCGCGGCCCATTCAGTACGCTTGTGTTTTATTTCTCGCTTTTCAATTTTCGTTTCGTATTTCCTTTACACCCATATTAAAAAAAAAGAATTCACCTTAATATTAACAATGCCTAAGCGCCCTGCATCGTCTAGTGTTACTAGACATGTCTAAGTGTGCCAAGAAAGCGATGCGCTTGTAGAAGGCAAAAATGTTAGATAGGTTGAAAGAAGACAAGAAAAAGGCTGAAATTGCTCGAGAGTTTGGCGTGAACGAAAGCACAATTCGATCAATTTTAAGCTGTGAAAAGGCTATTAGAAAGTATCAGTGAGTGTAAACTAAGTAATGAAGATTTAGCAAATCAGTGCGTGATAATGTTCTTATTAGGATGGAATCTGTTTGAATTATTTAGATTTCTGATGCTCATAAAAAGGTGTTTCTTTAAATACTAACATCATTCGTGAATAAGCAAGGCAGCTCCATAAAGGAATGGATGAATAGGGATCGAATCATCAACGTCGGAAGGCCATCGTTCATGTGCATTTCAAGCCAGTAAGGGCTGGTTTGATAGATTCCAAAATAAGGTTTCAGCTGAGGTCTGTATCGTTGCATGGCGAAGCTACATCTGTAGACCATAAGGCTACTTCATCATACCCCGAACAATTGCGGGATATGATTAGAGAGAAGGGCTATAAACTAGAACAAGTGTTTAACATGGACGAAACTGGTATTTTTGGGGGGAAAATTCCCAAAAGAACTTACGTGATGATTGAGAAGGCCAAGGCATCCGGATTTAAAGCAATGAAGGATCAATTAACTCTTATTGTATGTGCCAATGCTCTTGGCTTTATGATAAAAGCAGGCCTAATTTACAGATCCAACAACCACAGGGCCCTAAAAAATACGAGCAAAATTCGTTGCCGGTTTATTGGATGGCAAATGAAAAAAGCTTGGGTCACAAAATTTCTCACTGAAGACTGCCTTTACCATTGTTTTATTCCTGTAGTTAAAGAATATTAGCCCTCCCTTCAAAGTTCTTTTAATGGACAATGCTGGTGGGCATCATTTCGATTTTTATTGTGAAGGTCTCCAAATAGAAATTTTACCACCTAATACTACGTCCCTAGTTCAACCAATAAACCAATGGGTCATAGGGGCATTTAAGGCCATCTACACAAGGAATTCTCTGCAACAACTGGTGATGTCAATAGATAGAAATGAAAAATTCAACTTGAAAGATTACAGCCTTAATTTTACCATCGTTAACTGCATTCAAACAATAAAACTAGCCGTAGTAAAACCCATGACCATTAATGCTTGTTGAAAGAAGCTGTGGCCTGAGGTTGCAAATGATCACAAGGGTTTCTCTCCTGAAGAGATTAGCCTCTATTAAATTGGCTAAGCTCCCTGGTGGCGAAGGTTTCGATGATGTAACAGAGGATGAGTTTGAAACCCTCATAGATGAACACTCTGCCCCATTAAACGATGATGACTTGGTTGAATTAAGGATAAATACGGAAGAATCTGACAAAGAAGAAGAAGATGATGAAGTTCAAGCTGAAGTTGGGTTTACGTTAGAGAGGCTAGCCGATCTTCAGAGAAGAATTAAAAGTGTTCAGGCAGATTTGGAATCATGGAACCCTCACACGGTTCGTTCCATGGAGGCACAAAATAGCCTATATCCTTTACTGGGACATGCTGAGGAACATGAAAAAGCAACGATCTCAGTTGCCCATTATAGTGTTCTTCACCCCCAGTAAAATCCTTGAACCCCTAACCACACCCGAAACTGCGCCCTCCACCTCTGGAGAAACTTTTCCTCCTCCTCCTTCTGCTCCGGTGTTTATTGAGGAGTTTGAAGAGAATTGGAATCTCCTCAGCTTCCCTGTGTAGTTATATCACTATCATCATCATTGAACTGCACAGGCAACATCATTTACAATCATCGTTCTTTAATCAAAACAAAACTATTTTCAGGTGAGTAAACATTATACAATAAAGTAATTTAATGTGTTCTGATACTTTATTTCGTACTGTATGTGTATTAATATGACAAAACAAAACTTCTTGAATTAATATGGGGAGCGTATTACGATGTTT
>NC_134782.1:29542917-29570417 GCF_046742065.1 Oratosquilla oratoria
ACATCTGGGACTTATAGAATATGCGGTGTGTAGTTCCTTCATGTTCTGTGGTAGTGTGATGAGGTTCTTGGTACCAGGTGTCAATAACTCTTCTGAGTGTAGATTGTACTTCGTTGTTGGAGTAACCATTATTAATTAGAAGTTGGTGGACTCTGTCTATCTCCTTCTGGGTGTCTGACCAAATAGAACAATGGCTAAGGGCTCTTCTAAAAAGGGTGCTGATAGTGGAGTCTCTGTACTTTTTGGGGCACTCACTTTCTCCGCTCATACATAGTCCGGGGTTGGTGTCCTTAACATACACGCTGGAAGAAAAGGAACAGTTAGTCTGTTTAAGGAGGACGTCCAGGAAGGGGAGGGAATCATTTTCACTATGTTCGACAGTGAAATCAATTTCCGACACCTCCATGAGTTTCCTCCTCAAGATTTCAAGGTCTTGGTGTGAATCAGTATGGACAAAAATATCATCAATATATTTACAGTAAATATTGGGTTTGCTAATTTTACTGAAGACTATTTCCTCTACCGAGCCCATGAAAAAATTGGCAAAGAGAACCCCTAAAGGGAAACCCATAGCAACTCCATCCATTTGTTGGTAAAGCTTCCCGCTTGGGCAGCGGAAAGGAGACATTTTAGTACAAGTCTCGAGTAGGGAGCGTAGATGTTTTTCAGGTATGTCTAGTCCGGGGGCGGAGAGGATGGATTGAAGTGCAGTATTGATCTTACCTTTACAGAAGTGGACCTGCCCACGGACTAGTCCACCAACTTCTAATTAATAATGGTTACTCCAACAACGAAGTACAATCTACACTCAGAAGAGTTATTGACACCTGGTACCAAGAACCTCATCACACTACCACAGAACATGAAGGAACTACACACCGCATATTCTATAAGTCCCAGATGTCCAATAAATATAAAGAGGATGAGAAAATATTAAAAGAAATTATTAAAAGAAATGTGACCCCCACGAAAGAACGTGACAAATTATCACTCACCATTTATTACAGGAACAAGAAAACATCTTCCCTAATCTTAAGAAATCACACCACCCCAAAACCTCATGGTATACGTCAATCCCACGTAGTATATAAATTCACCTGCCCAGAGGGGGACTGTACGCCCCTATCTACCTACGTGGGAAGGACAACTACCACCCTGTCCAGAAGAATCACCCTTCACCTACAACAAGGAGGACCGAAACAACACCTTTGGACCCACCACAGACGCCATCTCGACAGGGAAACCTTGGTACACAACACAGAAATCGTCGCAGAGGAGAAGGACCTCCAACGTTTGACCATTTTGAAGGCTGTAATCATAAAAGATTTACAACCCATTCTTAATGTACAAACAAATTATTTCTCCCTCCTCCCCAGCATGAAACCTACACGTAGGAGATATTTGTTCACCATAATACAACCACCAGATCAGAGAACACCCATAAAGGTCCAAAATATCCCCGCAGAGGATAAAATGTCATGCCTTAGGCGATCGGCTAGGCTTAGGAACAACCAAATAGCGCCAGCCTAACAGAGGAGAGTCATTTAATGACCTCTCCAAGTTTTGCCTTTATACATATTCATACACGTCTTGGTCACACTTCCCTTCATTCCAAATGAAGATGCAAAACGATCTGCGAAATGTCTTGGGTTTATTATACTGTGTTTTGTTTATTTTCATTTATTTTGTATATAACATTGACATCAGTGTTAATATAAGTTACCAATGTCAATTGGAAATTTGCTTCTTCCCCTCTCATTTCCCCAGAAATCTACTTTCCGAAAGCTAGAAAGCTTAAGAAAGAATTCAATTTCTAATGAATTTGCTGTCGCTTTCAACAGAATATATATATATATATATATATATATATATATATATATATACATATATATATACATATATATGTATATATATACATATATGTATGTATATACATATATATATGTATATATATATACATATATTTATATGTATATATAATATATTAATATATATATATATGCTAACAAGAACACGGGTATGTGTGTTCACTTATGCAAAGTAGACCACTTGGAAAAAGAAATTAATGAAGCAGAGCGCTTTTTACATTGTAGATGTAGTATACGTAAGCGCTCTGCTTTGTTAGTTTATTTTTCCAAGCGGTGTACTTTGCATATATATATATATATATATATATATATATATATATATATATATATATATATATATATATATTGACTGCATATATATATTGGGTATTGGCTGCTTGTTATTGTGGCAAAATAGCATGCAGTTGATACTTTAGGGTCTATACGGGGGCCCCCTACGGACCAGAGCCACACATCATTTTGTCTATGATAGAGGAAAACTCTTCATAGAGAAATGATGACACTTTTATACTACGACTGTCCCTCCGTTATGCTGTCCCCCAACCCCTTGCTGCTGTCCTGTACCAATTCTCTGAGTATTCATTTTCTGCTGTGGGGGAATTACCTGTGGTGGGGGAAAAGAACACTGCCACCAAGTATTTCACTTGGATCGTAAGAGGCGAGAAGAAAGGGACGGGGAGTGGGACTAGGCATCCTTCTCCTTGTAGCCCCACAGGGGACATTCCTAAACGAAAAAGTAATGGCATCAGAGGGTCTGGGAGTTTTCCGACCAGCACCCTAAGGTTTGGGTCTTTTAATGTGCGTGGATGTGGTACAGATGAGAGTAAAATGGAAGAGATAGGTAGTATGTTTGTGAGAAGAAAGATAGATGTGTTGGCTTTGAGTGAAACTAAGTTGAAAGGGAAGGGTGAGTGTAAGTTTGGGAGTGTAAGTGGGAGGTTATCAGGAGTGAAGAGAGGGCAAGGGAGGGAAGTGGTGGCTATTCTAGTAAGTGAAGAGATAGGTAAACGTGTAGTGGAGTGGAAGGAGGTTTCCTCAAGGATAATGTGGATGAAGGTGAAACTGGGAAAGGAGATGTGGGTCTTTGTAAGTGCATATGGGCCTGACAGTGAGAAGAGTGCATAAGAAAGGGAGGCCTTTTGGATAGATTTAAATGAGTGCATAGAGGATATAGGGAGAAATGTCAATGTAATAGTACTGGGAGACCTTAATGCTAGGGTAGGAAATGGTCCAATTGATGGAGTGTTTGGGAAATGTGGAGTTCTAGGAAAGAATCGTAGTGGAGAGTTGATGGTGGAAATGTGTCTAGAAAGAGAGTTGATGATAGCAAATACAGTGTTTCGGAAGAAAGTCAAGCATAAGTACAAATGGGAGAGGGTGATAGAGGGAAGGGTGGTAGATAGAGTGTTAATGGATTATGTAGTGGTAAATTGGACTATGATAGGAAGAGTTAAAGATGTATATGTGCTAAGGGGAGAGGGTGGGGGAATATCAGATAATTTTTTGGTGGAAGGTAAGTTGAGAGTGGAGGATAGATGGAGAAAGAGGAAAGGGACAAAAGGTAGGGAGGTGCTTAGAGTGAACTCTTTAAATGAAAAGGAAAAGGAGAAGGAGTACAAGAAGAAGCTTAAGGAGGAGTGGGAGGGAGTGAAGGATAGAGTAGAGCTAGGTGTGGAGGAGGAATGGGGATGGTTCAAGGAGGGAGTCACAAAGTGTGCAAGGATGGTGTGTGGAACAAGAAGGACAGGAGGAAATAGAAGGAAGGCTAGTGAATGGTGGGATGAGGAAACAAAGACGGTTGTAGAAGAGAAGAAGCGAGCATTCACAGATTGGTTACAAAAGAGGACGAGGGAGTCATATGAGAGGTACAAAGAAAAGAAAAGAGAAGTAAAGCAAAAGGTTAAGGAAGCAAAGTGGAGAGCATATGTGAAGTGGGGTAAGAGTATGACAGAAATTTTTGAAAATAAAATAAAGATATTTTGGAAAGAAATTAAGAGAGGAAAAGGAGGCGAATCAAGTAGAGAAGAAAAGGTAAAAGGTGCAGATGGAGAGATGATAATGGAAGAGAAGGCAGCAAGGGGAAGATGGGCAGAATATTTTAGGGAGTTGCTAAATGTGAAGGAGGATAGGGAGGGAAAGATAGTTGCAATGGGAAATGCTAAGAAAATGAGAGTGATAAGTGAGAAAAATGGAGGAGAAATAAGGAAGGATGAAGTGAAGGCAGTTGTTAAGATGATGGATGCCATGCAGAATGTCTAAAAAAAGTAGGTACAGTGATGGTGAACTGGCTGGTGAGGTTATTTAATGTTTGCTGGAGAGAGGGTAGAGTGCCGGAGGACTGGAGGAGAGCCTATATAGTTCCACTTTACAAGAGAAAAGGGGACCAGTGTGAATGTAGTAGTTTCAGAGGGATTAGCTTGTTAAGTGTAGTTGGGAAGGCTTATGGAGGATCTTGATTGAGAGGATTAGGAGAGGAACAGAAGGAGTAATTGGTGAGGAACAGTGTGGATTTAGAACGGGTAGAGGTTGTATAGATCAGAGCTTTGTGGTAAGACAGATATGTGAGAAAGCTATAGGAAAGGGGAAGGATGTTTTTTGGGCTTTTATGGATCTGGAAAAGGCTTACGATAGGGTAGACAGAAAGGCACTGTGAGAGGTTATGCAGATATATGCGATAGGAAGAAAGCTTCTCAGAGCTGTCAAGAGTTTTTATGAGAGTAGTAGAGCTTGTGTCAGGATTAGAAATGGAGAGAGTGAGAGGCTCGAGGTAAAGGTGGAACTTCGTCGAGGATGCGTTATGTCTCCCTGGCTGTTCAACTTATACATGGATGGGGTAGTGTGAAAAGTAAATGCAAGGGTAGTGGGTCAGGGATTGGAGATGGTTAAAGAAAATGGAGAAAAGTGGGAGGTGAGTCACCTGTTGTTTGCTGACGACACTGCGCTTGTAGCAGGATCGGAGGAGGGATTGAGGAAGTTGGTGACAAAGTTTGGGAGAGTATGTGATAGATGATAGCTAAAGATAAATGTGGGTAAAAGTAAGGTGATGAGATGTACAAGGGGTGAAAGTGGCAGTAGACTGGAAGTGAGCATTTAGGGAGAGCGACTGGAGGAAGTGGATAGTTTTAGATACTTGGGTGCAAATGTGGCAGGAAAAGGTGGAGTGAAGGTGGAGGTAGAATGTAGATTGAGAGAAGCGAGTAAATGCCTTGGTGGATTAAAGAGTGTAATGAGGAATAGACATTTGGGAATGGTTGCTAAGAGGAGACTGTATGAAGGAGTGATTGTGCCAACAGCACTGTATGGGGCAGAAACATGGAACATAAGAGAGGAAGAGAGAAGGAGTTTAAATGTGTTTGAGATAAGGTGTCTGAGAAGTATGATGGGAGTTACTAGGCTAGATAGTGTGAGAAATGAGGAGGTGAGGAGAAGAACGGGGGTGGAAAGGAAGTTGGGAGATAAGGTTGATGAAATAGTATTAGGATGGTTTGGACATATGGAAAGAATGAGTGAAGAAAGACTAGTATAAGAGGTATGGAAGGCAGATGTGGAGGGAGTGAACATGAGGGGACGTCCTAGGATGAGGTAGATGGATGGGGTGAAGGGAACTTTGGGGAAGAGGGGAATGTCTGTTGAGGAAGGACGGGAGAGGACAGAAGACAAGGGTGAATGGAGAATGGTTGTATATGGATGATGTTGTGATGCATGAGGTGGAATGGGCGGGGGGATGGGGGTGAGGTAGTATGTGTGAGCAAAATTTGACGCAGCCCGAAGGGATTTCTCCCCGTCTTCTCCTTTTATGCATGGGGGGACGGAGAGGGGGGTCGCCGATTTAATGAAGCACCCTTGCTGTGGATGTACTGTGTCTTGCGACACTGCTTCTGACCCAGGGCAGTGGACAAGGTGCATGGATGACCCGTCATCCAGGAGGTGCTGAGATAAGAGGGAGGGTGGAGGGGTGTGGAGTGTATTCAGAGATGGAATGGGTGGGAATGATTTTATGCCTTTTCCTTTTTGGCTACCTCACTTTAAGGGGAAAAAAGCCTTGGTATATGTATGGATATATGTATATATATATATATATATATATGTATATATATATATGTATATATATATATGTATATATATATATATATTTATATAGATATGTATATGTATAACATATATATACATATGCTTATATATATACGTATATATATATATATACACATATATATGTATATATATATATATCTGTATATATATATATACATATATATGTATATATATATATATATGTACATATATATACATGTATATATATATATATATATATATATATATATATGTATATATACATATATACAATAGGAGATCAGGACACAAAGAAATTCTTAGATGTGGTGCAGGATAATTTCCTAAAGCAAGTGATTACCGATCCTACGAGAGGAGTAGATACTCTGGACCTAATGAGTAACGTAAAAATGGGAGATAGTCTAGGCTCTTGCGATCATCAAGATATAATATTTAATCTTATTTGGGAAGAATGAAAAAGTACGAATAACGTCCAAGTGCCAGACTTCAGGAGAGCAAATTTTGATAATATAAAAACCTATTTGAAATTGAATATGAAATATCATGCTGACGTTTCGGTCAATGTCGAGTCTCGGAGCGTAAACGGGGGTCAGGTTATGACTAGAGGTCTGGTAACGGAGGGTAATATGCATACCCTGGGTCAGGTCATTTGGGGGCGAGGGCTCAACAGACAGGTCATGGATTTGGATGAAATGTATAGCAATCTAACTGATCTAATTATTAATTCACAAAATATAGTTATCCCTCTGAAGTCAATACGGAAAAATAGTAATACTCCCAAATGGATGACGGGCAGATTGAAACATAAGATCAGAATGAAAAGAGGACTTTACGTAAAAATAAAAAACGGAGAAACACACCTTAGATCAAGATATAACGAAATGGCAAAGCTGGTTAAAAGAATACACGTACAGCGAAACTTAATTATGAAATTAAGGTTGATTGTCAAGCAAAATCCAACCCAAAGGGTTTCTTTCATCTCTATAGAACAAAAAATAAAGAAAGAATAGGACCAATTAAAGACAATGAAAATGTCATGATAGAATCGGAGGAAAAAATGAGTGAAGAGTTTAACCATTATTTTCTATCGGTGTTTACTAATGAAAGGTTAGATAAAGTACCTGACTGCGATCCGATTTTCAGAGGGAATGAAGGAAGTAGTCTATCTAATATCAGCATTAGTAAAGTAGAAGTAGTCAAGCAGATCAAAAGACTTAAAGCTACAAAATCCCCGGGCCCAGGCGAAAATTTTCCGAGAATGCTTAAGGAGTGCAAATTTGAAATCTGCGACCAGTTAAGTGAAATATTGAATAAATCAGTAGACACTGGTTTTGTGCCTACTGCTTGGAGGCAAGCAAACGTTTTTCCTGTTTTTAAGAGGGGAGATAGATCGTCTATAAGCAACTAGAGGCCAATCAGTTAGATATCGGTTATACGAAAAATGCTTGAATCAGTAATAGTAAATAGACTCGGAGAACACATCGAAGGGCATAATTTAATTCGTGATTCACAGCATGGTTCCTCCAAGGGTAAGTCATATGTGACTAATCTTCTATTCTTTTACACTAAAGTATATAAGGCGTCATATAACAATGATAATTACGATACTATTTACATTGACTTTAGCAAAGCGTTCGATAAGGTGCCACACCAGAGACTACTAAATAAAGTCAAAGCCCATGGCATAGGAGGAAAAGTGTTAGAATTAATTAGAGCTTGGATTAGTAACAGAAAACAGCGGGTCACCATAAATGGAGTAAAATCTAGTTGGGGCTAGGTTTTCGGTCCCTTGTTAATTATGTCCATAAACGACGGAATAAATAGTGATGTTAGTAAGTTTCTGGACGACACTAAAATAGGACGCCTAATTAGGTCAGGAGACGACGGAGAGATTCTGCAGGATGATCTTAACAAATTGTTCACATGGTCGGTGAAGTGGCAAATGGCAAATGGCAAGTGAATTTCAATATCTCTAAGTGTAGCGTGTTAAACGTAGGGCTACACAACCCCGAAAATAGATACAGCTTAGATAACACGCTTTTAGAGAAAACTGAGTGCGAGAGAGACTTGGGAGTTCTGGTGAGTCCGGACCTTAAAACCAGGAAACAGTGCATTAGCACCAGGAATAAAGCTAACAGACCATTAGGTTTCATTGCTAGGACGGTAACGAATAGAAGTGCAGAGGCAATTATCAAACTCTATCTAGCGATAGTTAGACCCATCCTTGACTATGCGGTACAGTTTTGGTCTCCGTCCTACAGAATGTACATAAATTCACTACAATCAGTACAGAGAAGAATGACCAAAATAATACATGGACTCAGAAATTTGCCTTACGAAGAGAGGCTTAGGCACCATAACTTACACTTTCTGGAAAGACGCTGAGTGCGGGGTGATCTAATAGAGGTGTTCAAGTGGATCAAAGGCTTTAACAATGGTAATCCAAACAAGGTCATTATATTAAAACAACAGGGCAGGACTCGCAGTAATGGTTATAAACTGGACAAAGTTAGATTTAAAAAGGAAATGGGCAAGAGTTGGTTTACTCATAGGGTGGTCGACTAATGGAATAAACTTAGTAACCATGTAGTAAGCACTGAAACTATCAGTTGTTTTAAGAAACGAATAGACAACTTTATGGATGGGGATGACAGGTGGTGATGGATACGGAGCTGCATAGTGTAGGTCTTCTGGTCTCTTGCAGTCTCCTTCATTCTTATGTTCTTATATATATATATATATATATATATATATATATATATATATATATATATATATATATATTGTTACGGGCTTACAGATTGGGAGGAAAAATTTAACGAAAGGCCTGTAGATCAGATGTGGGAAATATTTCAAAATACGCTCACTAAGATGATTCAAACTTACATTCCTTTTAAGGACAGACGTCCCCCAAATCAGGCTCGCCCAAAGTGGCTCGACAAAGAAACTGAAAAAAGTATTGCTAAAAAGAGACAGGCTTATAAGAAATATAAGTGCTCGGGTGCATCTAATGACTATGAAAGTTATGTATCAATACAGAGAGATTTAAAAAAGACAATAAGAAAAAGAAAACGACAATACGAAATGAACATCGCTGAGAAATCCAAAGAGAATCCCAAAGAATTCTATAGTTACATTAGAGATAAAAAGGTTGTTAGGAATCACATTGGTCCACTATTATCTGCTGACGGTCAACTTGAATATTCAAATGAAGGAATGTGTAATCTCTTAAACAATTATTTTAGCTCGGTATTCGTAAACGAAACACCTCAAAGTGAATTCCAAACTGAAACCTGTGAAAAGTCTGGGGTAAACTTACTCACTACGGTAAATATAACAAAAGAAACAATTAAAAGGTGTATAGACAAACTCAAAGTTAATAAAACACCAGGGCCTGACGGTTGGCATCCAAGAATCTTAAAGGAAATGAAAATTGAGATTGTTGTTCCATTAGAAATTATTTTCAAGAAATCCATCATATCCGGAGATGTCCCAAGAGAATGGAAGCTAGCTAACGTTACTCCCATATTCAAAAAAGGTGACAAAAAGAAACCAAATAACTATAGGCCTATTAGTTTGACTTCGATCGTAGGAAAAATAATGGAAACTATCATCAGAGATGCTATCGAATATCATTTAGAAAGTAACCGTTTGATAAATGATAGCCAACATGGTTTCAGACGGAAACGTTCTTGCGTGACTAACTTACTCGAATTCTACAACACAGTTGTCTCGAATTATGACAAAAGAAACAATATAGATTTAATATATCTAGACTTTGCAAAAGCTTTTGATACCGTCCCACACGAAAGACTACTTACTAAATTAGCTTTGCATGGAATAAGTGGTAGCCTATTAGGTTGGACTAGTAATTGGTTGAAAGGTCGAAAACAGAGAGTTGTTTTAAATGGAAAAACTTCTGGATGGAAAAGTGTTGCAAGTGGAGTTCCTCAGGGTTCCGTTCTTGGACCACTTCTATTCATAGTATATATAAATGATATAGACCATGGACTAAAATCTACTGTTTCCAAATTTGCTGATGATACAAAACTGTGCGGAGTGGCAAATGATCACTCAAACCAATTAGATATTCAAGAACATTTAGATAAATTACAGCAATGGTCTGAAAAGTGGCTAATGAAATTTAACACAAGTAAATGCAAGGTAATGCACATAGGTAAAAATAACAGCAAGTACGATTACAAGTTATTTGGAAATTCGTTAACAAAAGTGGATAGTGAAAAAGATCTCGGCGTAATTATCAGTAACGACCTCAAATCATCCAAGCAGTGTATTTCAGCCTCTGAGAAAGCAAATAAGATTCTGGGATTGATTGCGCGATCTTTTGATTTCAAAAGTCCATCACTCATTAACAAGCTATATAAATCGTTAGTTCGTCCACATTTGGAATATGCTGTTTCCGTATGGTCACCGAATCTCATTAAAGACATTGACAGACTGGAAAAAGTACAACGGCGAGCCACAAAACTGATTCCAAATATCAAAAATAAATCATACGAAAATCGACTTAAGCACATGAATCTGTTTTCCCTAAAAAAGCGTAGACTCAGAGGTGACTTGATACAGGTCTTTAAGATTTTAAAGGGAATTGACAACATCAAAAGTGACCAAATTTTCACATTGAATGAGAATCAGACAAGAAACAATGGTCTCAAACTGTCCGGAAATAGATTCAATTTGGAAGTAGGTAGAAACAACTTTGCCAACCGTGTAGTTAATGAATGGAATAAACTTCCTGCACAGGTAGTGCAATGTAGTTCAGTTCGAAGCTTTAAGAATCATTTAGATAAATACCTAAGTAAGATGCTGTAATTATTATAATTTATGTTATATTATTTGTTTTTGTTTTGTTATAATTTGTCTGTCTGATTTTCATTTATTATTAGTTATATGTCAATTTATTATCATTTACTATTTACCTGTTTGTTTGTTATTCAACTATACCAATGCATTTATTTATGTATTTGAATTGTTATTTACATTGTTATAGTTTTAATTTATTATTAATATGATTTTTTTTTTTTTTTTTTTTTGCATCCGACCTAGATATGGATCAAAAGGTCTCCTGTCGGCATGCTTTGCCTTTGTAATCCTTTGTAAGAACCAGCTCACTTCTAGAAGCCACTGTAGGACTGAACTATCTGGTCAGGGCCTAGATAATTCGTAAGACTAGAAGTAAAGGTAACAAAGAAGATTCCAGGAAAGGAATATTAAACTAGCGATAAAACTAGTAAACGAAATTATTACTATGGAAAATATTTACAGGCAATCAACACAAAAGAGAATGGGCAGTAGGGTCAATGGGACCGTTACACGATTATAAGAATATGGAAATTATCGTTCAAATAAGAAACACAAGATAAGTATACAATATTGTACTATCTAAGTACAAAGAGATCAGGAACATGCATCAGAATAAGTAATAAGTACAAATATAAGTAAAGTAATGCAATGTATATCAGACACGTAATGTAGGCAAAAAGGGTGATCACTTCACACCAATCGTCTCATGAGTCTAAACTTCCAGTTTTTATCAAGAGATAAGATATGCGAGAAATGACAAGGAGTCAGCGATTTCCACCGCTTATATACCATTGGACCGGAAGCGGGATACTTCCTGTTAAGGGTGCGGGTGAGGAGGAGGGTAAGTTAACACACGTCAACATGGGTAGTTTTAGGACCCTCGACTCGCTTGAACAATCTACTTATTTAGTAACTGTCAAATCTGTGCGCTCCGAACTATTCAGGATTTCGCTTGTCTGTTTGTTCTACAAGAGTGTGCACCTCTCTCCGCACGTAGGCAAGATTACATATAGTGGACGGGCGTTACTGCTTAACATTGTTACAATACATACATAGACAAGAAATATGAACATAGTTATGTAATACAAAGGAACACAATTCTATAACATAATTACACATATGACGTAATATCTAATATTACGTTACAATATATATATATATATATATATATATATATATATATATATATATATTGGTGAAGGTGGGTGAGGAAGACATAAATCAGAGTCCAAGTTTATTTCTGGCTAGTTTCGCACAAATAGGCTTCTTCAGAGAAATAATGTAATAAGGAGAAAATAATGCGAACATATATATGGGGGACTGAGCTTCGGAGAACTCATCCAGGATCGCCTCTGTATATTGGGGATTTTGTCCTGTTGTCCGTTATTGAGGGGTCTTTGTTCCGGTGGCGTAATGTCCTAGTTGTCCTGTTGTCCGTTACTGGGGTGTCTTCGTTCCGGTGGCGTAATGTCCTAGTTTTCCTGTTGTCCGTTATTGAGGGGTCTTTGCTCCGGTGGCGTAATGTCCTAGTTGCTGTTGCTATGGCTGTGGTGGATTTTGTCCATTTGATGTCACCCGTTCTTTGGTTAGTATTTCCATTGGTAGCAATATACAGTGCTTCCAGTACTTTCCTTTTCGGTTTGGTTAAATTTTCTTCTAGTATTTCTGCTGCCTCCCATTTTGGTAAATGACTCTTTTCTTTGATATGATTGACTAAAGCACTAGTGTCGCGATGGTATCTGACATCCGCTCTGTGTTCCCTGTGTTAGCTCTGTGTTCGCTCTGTGTTCGTTGTGTTCGCTGTGTTCGATGTCAGATACCATCGCTCTAGACCGCACTGGAACATTTTGTCTAAGTGATATATATATATATATATATATATATATAGATATATATATATATATATATATATATGTATATATATATATATATATATACAAATATATATACATTTATATTATATATATACATATATGTATATATGTATATATATATATTTATATACATATATATATATATATAAATATATATATATACATATATATATACATATATATATATGTATATATTTATATATATATATATATATGTATATATATATATATATATATATATCACTTAGACAAAATGTTCCAGTGCGGTTCTAGAGCTTTCATCTACTAGAACAAGAGGCTGTGTAACCTTGTTGAGGTGCAGTGGCTTAACCTACTTGGTGTCTGCTCGGATCTGATGAAAGCAGAACTGTAACCCTAGGGGAGCAATAGGCGCCTTGGTGGAACTAGTTAGCAGTTTTGAGGACCACGATAGGCCTAGCAACCCGGTGGTTTTGATACTCTTGCTCAAGATACACAAGTGATGCCTCGGAGCGGACGGAACTTACGGCAACGAACTCGAAATCATAATGGACAGTCTCTTAAGCGGCCCATACACGATCAATTATATTGCGCAATTTCATTGTCAATACTCTGAATTGACAATTAAATTGACCGTGTATGGGCGATATTGATGACTTGCACAATTGTATTGAGTGAATCAATTTCTGCTTGATATTTTATTGCGCAAGTCTTTTTGATTGCGCAATTAATTAACCGTCTGTGGTGACCGTCAATTAAATTGTGCAACAAAATAATTTGTCTTCCAGATTTCGTACCGTCAACATGTCTGACAAAGAAGAAGACAGGAGATTCCAATTGGAGTGCATCGAATTTTATAAAAGTTTATCAGCCCTATGGAAAGTAAAAAGTGATGATTACAGCAACAGACAAAAGAAAGATGCAGCTTACGCTGTGTTGGTTGAAAAAATCCAGGAAAAGTACCCAAACTACACAAGAGAAGATGTAAAAAAAAAATATCAATTCATATAGAACCAACTATCGCAAAGAATTGAAAAAAGTGCAGGAGTCGGAAAAATCTGGCGCAGGGGCGGACCAGGTATATGAACCAACGTTGTGGTATTTTCAAGCCCTCACCTTCCTCAACGACCAAGAAATCCCAGCAAAATTGCGGAGTACACTCACAAAGCAGACATGTCTAGCATCGACTGCAGACGACAGCGGGCCTTCTCATGAGGTATGTAATTTTGGTATTATCTTACTTTAGCCCAGAATCTATCTTTAATTTAAAAACACATTTTCTTATGTATTATGTCACGCTCATGGCGCGTGAATGTTGCAGAGCTTATTTAAATTGCCTGTATTTTGTAAACTAGCTTTGAACGACATTTTTAGATAAATGATTTGTTACTTTTGCGGTGAAATACATAAGAAAATGTGTTTTTGAATAAAAAATCGAATATGTGTTAAAGCAAAATTTTACCGACATTTTCCGATGTATAACTGGTTTTGACATGCACTGCATTTCTTGAAATAAATTTAGTGCTGATGATTCACACATACATAAGAAAAGATATATTGAAAAATAGCAATTCGTATAGAACCATTTATTTTTTACATTACATTAAGAGTTACACAAAGTGATGTGATTGTCGTTGCCATGGTACAGATCCTTTAGTACAGAAGTAGCGTCTGAACATATCCCGTATGTCCTTTGCTTTATCTGAGGCATTTCTCCTCTGTGTCGCTTTCAACCCGTATGTCTCAATCTGCGAATCTCGCCATGGACAGTTCCATTCTCATCTTCCTAGTCCACAATTCCCTGCATGATGTATCTTTTGGACTTCCTCCTCAAGAAATTGTGTAGGTAACAGCAAGCTAACGTTACTGTCTGAGCCTTTTCTGGTGAAAGCAGCATCTGCCTTTGGAACACCCCGAACCTTGAAGCGAGAATTCCAAATGCATTTTCCACGACCATGCGCGCTCTACTTAAACGGTAGTTGAAAATACATTTCTCATTGTAGATATCATCCTCTTCAGCGCCACGTCCATGATATGGCTTCATGAAATTTTCGGTCAGAGAGAAGGCTTCATCTCCTACGAAAACGTAAGGCATTAGCATCACATCATCATCACAAAGTTTTTCTGGAGGAGGAATTGCGAGTTCTTGATTGTCCATCATAGGGCCAAAATCTGTATGAGAAATCACACCTCCATCCGACACTCCTCCGTTTACACCAACATCGGTGACTATAAATTCATAGTTGGCCTCTACTACCGCCATTAACACGATGCTGAAGAACTTCCTGTAATTGAAGAACTACGACCCACTTCCTTGTGGTTTCTTTATGGCAATATGTTTAGCATCTACCGCACCTAGAGTGTGCGGAAAATTCCAAATTTTGCAAAATCCTTCAGAGACTTTCAGTCCCTCATCTTCGGATTGCGGCATCTGCAAAATGAAATTTGATGAGTTTTATATTAACTGGATGAAACACTTCACATGATCATTAGGTCACGATAGAACCATCTTTTCCATAGACACGGCATCAATTCATTAACGAAAGGACCGCAGTTCAGTTTTCTCTTTAGCATACTTGGCAGAAAAAGATAGTTCTCTTTGTTTACAGACCTAATGATAATGGCATTATTATATTAGCGTTGGCTGGCTGCCAGAGGTTATCTCAATTTATAACTCACTTTGCACCTCGTTGACTAATTTTGTTTTCTTATGAAATTACCTCTCACAGTCAGCCAGACTTGCGCAATACAATTGATCGTGTATGGGCCGCTTTAGGAATATAAGATTAGGTACAATCAATGCATCTACATTGAATGGTAAATTGGAGGAGGTTGTGGAACTAATGATGGAGAGAAATATAGACATCATGGGGATATGTGAAAGCAGGTTAGTTGGAGAGGGTATGAAGAAGATACACAATGATTTTCATCTAATTTATAAAGGAATGAACTATGAAAGAAAGTATGGAGTAGCATTTATCCTTCCACCAAACTTTGCAGAAAGAGTTGGTAAGATATATTATGTTAATGAGAGAATATTGGCTATGGCACTTCAATGAAGTACAAGTAAAGTCTCATTAATACAAGTATACGCACCACAACAAGGAAGACCCCAAGAAGAAGAAAAAATTATTTTATCAGAAATTACAGGATACCTTGGACAAAATTGAGGATGTAGACAAGATCGTACTGGGGGACCTGAATGCCCATGCTGGAAATAAGAGAAACAATATAGAAAGTGTGATGGGTGCATTTGGAATAGGTGAGGTGAATGTTGAAGGTGAAAATCTGATAGACTTCTGCATTAGAAACAGCTTGGCTATTATGAATACATTTTTTAATCACAGAGGCACCCACAAATGGAGCAGGTACAGGTGGAATTCTGAAAGAGAATATTATGTAGAGAATTTAATGGCAGATCTGATCATAACTAACAACAAAAATATCTTTAGAGATGTGAAAAGTATTCCTTCTGTATCACTAGATTCTGACCACCGCTTGGTTTTAGCAAAAATAAAAAAAAAGTTAAAGCCATTGAAAAAGCTTGTAAGAGAAGGAATAAAAATAGAAAAACTGAAAGAAAAAGAAATTGATAAACAATACAGAGAGAAGGTTTATAAAGCTAGACCTGAAGGACATCAAGAAACAGAAGATTTAGAGAAAGAGTGGGGGAATATGAAAGAAAAAAAATCCAAATCGCAAGAGAGGTGATTGGAACAAAGCGAGTCAGTGGAGGAAAGAAAAAGAAAACAGTTTGGTGGACAGAAGAAGTCAGAGAAGCTGTTAAGAACAAAAACGTTACCTTCAGAAAGTGGATGAAGAGAAGAAATCCTGAAAACAGAAGAGAATACGAAGCAGCAAGAAATGAAGCTGAGAGAGTAAAAACAAGAACTAAGAGAGAGACATGGGAGAGGTTAGGAAAAGAACTGGAAGAAGACATACAGGGCACAAAGAAACTTGTATACAGTATAGCTAAAAGTTACAAAAGGAAAGAAGAAAGTGGGGTGAATACAATTAAAAATAAGGAAGGGAAACTACTCACAGAGGAAGGCGAAGTGGACGAGAGATGGAAGGAATACTTCTCAGAGGTTCTAAATCCAGCAGAAATGGAGAGACCAACAGATGAAGAAGTTATTCAGAGAGCAGAACACAGTAGTATAATAACAACAAATGAAATTAAAGATGCTATTAAAGCTATGGAAAATGGAAAAAGCCCTGGAAGTGATAGTATACCAGTTGAACTACTGAAGGGAAATAAAGATATAGTTAAGTGACTAACCAGAGTTTTTAACGTTGCCTGGAATGAAGGTAGAGTACCAGTTGATTGGGGGAAGGCAATTATTTGTAAATTTTTTAAGAAAAGTGATCGCACCGAATGTAGGAACTATAGAGGAGTATCACTGCTGTCACAAGTGGGGAAGATATATGAAAGAGTACTAGAGAAGAGATTAAGAATAATAGTTGAGGACAAGCTGGAAGAAGGACAATATGGATTTAGACCCCAGAGAGGAACAACTGATGCAATAATCACACTGAAGACGATAATAGAAAGGAACTGGGAGTGGGACCAACATGTGTACATCGCTTTTGTAGATCTAGAAAAAGCATTTGACAGGTTACCAATGATGAAATATAGGATACTTTAGAAGACCCAACATATATGATAGAACCCTCATTAATTAGAGCTATAAAGTCTTTACAGAAATAATGTCAGTGCGGTAAGGACCCAGCTAAGAGAGGATAACTGGGTTGACGTAACTGGGGGTGTAAGACAGGGTGCTGTACATGGACAGGAGCATGAAGAGGTTGAGACTTGGGGAAGAGGTAACTACATTGATATATGCAGATGATATTGCGATAATCACAAAGTCTCGTACAAATTGCAGAATACCCTGAATGCATGAAATGAAGAATTGAAAAAAAAACAAGAATGATAATAAATGCAAATAAAACTAAAGTAATGATGGTGGAGAGAGAGAAAGATGATACTGAGATAGAAATAGATGGAATACAATTGAAACAAGTGGAAGACTTTCAATACTTGGGAGTTCAAATAAATGAGAGGTGTTATAAGAAAGAAATAACATGCAGAATCGAAAAATATACAAATAATCGAGGATTAATGTATCCACTACTAAAAGACAGACTCATACCATCAAAAGTTAAAGTCATCATATATAAAACGATACTGAGACCAGTATTAACATATGGCTCAGAGACCTAGACACTAACAATGAGATTAAAGAGCAAGATACAGGCAGCAGAAATGAGAATGTTGCGATTAATAAAGGGAATAGCAAGAAGAGATCGCCTAAGAAATGAGGATATCAGAGATGAACTAGACATCGAATCAATATTAGAATTTGTAGAAAGAAGTAAACTGAGATGGTATGGACACATCATGAAGATGAGTCAAGAAAGGTACCCTGCTAAATATTATCGATGGAATCCAAGAGGGAAGAGGCCTGTGGGAAGACCCAGAAAGAGATGGAGAGATGGAGTGAGTAAAGCAATTGAAGCGAGAAGATCAACAATGGAGAGTGTGGAAGAAGTTGAACTTTACGTGGATCGTACCTGGTGGAGAAGTTTCGTGAGGCAACACAACTGACAGGGCACTGGCCCTACCTGGTGTATGGTGAGAAAGAAAAAAAGACAAGATGTTGTAGCACATTTGTAAATAATAATCACGAAGAACCCTTTCTCACTCTCACCCTACGCCTGGTAGGAATAATCCTGTCAGCGGCAGCTCTTCACTAGACTTCTCCATGCGTCTCTATCCTCGTAGGTCTCTTTTTCTTTCACTTCTGGTAAGTTTGTGTCTCTTCTTTCTAATGCTTCTTCAACACATTTAATCCATCTGGTCCTGGGTCTCCCTACTGATCATCTACCTGTGGGTACCCATTCCAGCATTTGTCTTGGGTACCTCCAATCTTCCATTCTCATAACGTGTCCAAACCACCTCATCTTCCACTCTTCTATTAAATCCAACACTGACATCATTCCTATTTCCTGTCTTATCCACCCATTTCATAATCTATCGCGTCTTGTCACTTTGGGTTAGTGATATCCCGTATGGCGACATGTGGCAACTCGCATGCCCGGAGCCTTAGCGACAGTGCGTGAGTGAGAGATCGTAGAGGGACGCGGAGTTATGCATGGGCGTTATATTTGACTATGTTATTCTAGTGTATCTTCTTGTAATGGTATTATCATTAAGGCTGAATGTACTTAAGAACCTACAGTGTGTATTATTAGCCCTCGACCAACACATACATGGCGCAGTGATATGCGACATTGTCAGTGCATACAGGGCAGTGCAACGCAACGAACTCGGCCTATATCTGCATTATTCTGGTGTACCGTGACCCACATATCATAATTGCGTGCGGCAAGGGCTCACGAAAGTCCAATCCCAGTGACAGAGTTGCACGCTCTTACGTAAAACATAAGTGTTTCAAACGAAAAACCGGCATCATATGCAAGGGTTCGTTAGTAACTGGCAGTGCTCCGGCGCCATATTGCGCTCATCCATGTGACCCGTTGTGCGTGGAGCCTCCTCGTATGGTGTCTAGTGCCTACACATGTGGTTTATAGTGCCTCCCCGTATAGTGTCGCAGTGCATTGTGTGTGGTGTTTGTGAAAATCTTGCTGCCTCTTTGTCGTTAGGAGACGCTTGTATTTGAACATTGGCGGGCCGTGAGCGCTACACCTCCCCTCGCTAGCACGCCCGCAGGCCAACTGGGTCCCAGGTAACTCGCTTACGGGTACTCACCCGCGCATTACGGGCCCACACCATTCGCTTTATTCTAGCGAAATGCCTAATACTCGTTCAGGAGCACTCGAGCAGGAGGAGGAAGATATGCAGCCAGATTTTTCCAATGAGCAACAGGCCGCATCCTTCCCACCGACTACACCGACCGACATGCTTTCCCTCGTGAAATGGATTGAAGAGACGAGGTTAGCAGAAGACGAACGCAGACGACGAGAAGACCAGGCTAGATTTGACGCCCTGCTCAAATTGATAAACCCGGAACGGCAACCCGCTCACTCTCCCCGAGAGGACCACCCTGCGGCCTCCGATGACAGCCGTCATCGTCAGCCCACGCTCCCTCCACCCACTCAAAAGGCCAATGCTCAGACGCCACCTCCGCTAAAACCAGATGCCACCTACCAATTGTTCCGCGAATGGAAGCGACGTTGGCAAGATTGCGCTACCATGGTCGACCTGTATAGCTTAACCCATGAGAAGCAGCTCATACAATTACGCATGTGTCTCACCCTTGAAACACAACATGTCCTAGAGCATACCCTGCAAATACCTCCCTCTACAGACAAGACCGTCGATGAGGTGGTCGCTGCTCTGGATGTACACATGAAGGGCTTGCGGAACGAGGCAATACGCTGGAGGGGATTGCTTAGCTGCAGGTAGATGGAAGGCGAAACATTTGCAGATTTGTACGTAAGGTTGCGTCGCAGTGCCGAGGAGATCGACATATGCCCTGGTAAATCGCCAATTTGCGAAGAGATTTAGTTGAAGTCGGTGATTATTATGGGCGTTTAGGATGATGAGTTGATTCAGAGACTTATATCCCTGAACGACAAATGCTCCCTGCAGGACATGGTCAATACATGCCGCTTCTATGAAGCAGCCAAGTGTGCTACGTCTGATATTCGTGCCCATCCTGCACAAGTAAGAGCATTGACCCACCACCAAAGAAGGAAGAAGCAGAAAAATTTCCTCGGGCAAACCCCTAAGCAACCGACATCGAAGGCAACGGACCCATGCCAGTGCTGTACTAGGCACCATGACCCAGGAGCATGCCCTGCGGCTCAGGCTACCTGCCGCAACTGTGGTCGGCAGGGACACTTTCCTTCCACGATCAAATGTCCCGCTAGCAAGACCCAGTGCCGCCTCTGTTCCCGTATCGGTCACTTCGACACTTATTGCAAGCAGGAGACCCGTCAGAAACACAAGCGAGGTGTTCCGGTCTCCGGCGGTGGACATGTTTCGGAAGACCCGACAGCCCCACAGCCGTCCTGCCGTCGAATGATATCTCCTAGCCCCAGCCCTGCGGTGCCTCAACACGTCAGCGTCCTTATCACACACGGTGGTAAATCGTCATACTTGCAGATGATCCCAGACACCGGTGCGGATATCATTGTGATAGGATCACAGCACTTGAGAAACCTTTCCATTTCAACATGGACACTACACGCTTCTCCGCAAACCACCACACTCACAGCCGACGGATCTGAAATGACTCCTGCCCTTGGCACGCTCACGGTTACCCTTACTTTAGGTAAGCGGTCGTGCTCTGCTTAGATCCGAGTACACAAGGACATCCAGACCCCACTCCTCTCCTTCAGCCACTGCAAAGCATTGGCCATCATTCCCAAGGAATTCCCTTAGCCAATATTGGAAGTGAAGCACGTTAAGAAGTGTGTGGAACTCCCATTCTCTGCCTCCACACCACCCTCAGACGTGAAGGAGTACTTCTTAAAGGAGTTTGAGGACGTTCTGGTGGCTAAAGCAGCTCTTCAGTCCACACCACTTAAGCCCATGGTGGGATCACCAATGCGAATCCACCTGAAGGATAATGCTGTACCTTTTGCAATCCACACACCCCGGCAAATTCCCCTGGCTTTCAAAGACCACGTCAAGGACGAGCTCGAGGCCATGGTCTCTCAAGGGATTATTCGACCGGCTGGCGACGAACCTTCAGAATGGTGCCACCCACTTGTCGCCGTAGCTAAACCAAATGGAGGTGTGAGGATCACGACGGATCTGTCCAAACTTAACGCCCAGGTGGCTCGCCCACCCCATCCGTCGCCCACACCCTTTGATGCTGAACGTAGCGTACCGACCTCAGCTCGTTACTTCACGACCATGGACGCTCTCTGCGGCTACTGGCAGATCGAACTCGCCGAAGAGGACAGACACCTTACCACCTTTATAACTCCACATGGTAGATTCCAATATTGCAAAGGACCAATGGGATTTGCAGCAACAGGCGATGCCTATTGCCTACGAGGTGACATTGCACTGCAAGGTGTCAAGAATTGCGTCAAAGTGGTGGACGACATCCTCCTTCACGATGCCGACTACACCACTCACCTTACCCGCATCCACCAAGTCCTCACCAGATGTCGTGAGTTTGGCATCACCATTAATAAGGACAAATTTACGGTCGCCGTACCTAAGGTGGATTTCTGTGGATTTGCATTGTCAGTGGCAGGTATCACTGCTGACCAAGACAAAGTGATTGCTATCAGGGACTTTCCAACTCCTGCAAATTTGACAGACCTTAGATCCTTTATGGGTCTCGTTAACCAGTTGGCTGAATTCACCCCGGAGATATCCGCAGCTGCCCAACCTCTCCGGCCCCTGATGAGCCCTAAGAGACAATTTCTCTGGACACCGGATCATGACGAGGCATTCCGAAGGGTGAAAGCCGCCCTCATCGACCCCCCAGTCCTCGCCTCATTTGATCCAACCCTGACAACTATCCTCCAGACGAATGGATCTCGGCTTAACAGCATTGGTTTTGCATTACTACAGGACCACGGCAGCGGACGCCTACGCCTAATCCAATGCGGTTCTCGTTTCTTGACGGAGGCGGAGACTATATATACCACCATCGAGTTAGAATTACTCGCCGCCGTCTGGGTGATGTTCAAATGCAAATTTTACTTGATGGGACTACAGAATTTTACGTTGATGACCGACCATCGCCCCCTGGTTCCCATCCTGAACAGCTACACTTTAGAACCCACGTCTCCAGCGCCTGAAGGAGAAGGTGTCCCCATACATCTTCACAGCAGTATGGCGTGCCGGAAAGGATCTTCGCATCCCGGACGCCCTATCTCGTGCCCCAGTGAGCTACCCAGCGCCGGAAGACCACACACTCTGCACCGACTCCATTTCATCTCTCCATACGATAGCCACGGTGAGAGCTGTGACAGAGCCCCACGTAGATGAAGATAGGACTCTGGACGAGTTACGTGACTCAGCTAGGACCGACCCAGACTACGTCACTGTGTGACGTCCGGATTCCCCTCGGACCTCTATGCCCTTCCTAGGCCCTTCCTCCAATACTGGAAAATTCGGGATAACCTCCATGCCGATGGTGACCTCGTCCTCTACGGCATGAGAATTGTGGTCCCTAACGCCCTTCGCCGCCGCATCCTGGCCCGTCTTCATGATAGCCACAGGGGCGTGGAGGCGACAAAACGCCGGGCAGGTCAAACTGTCTTCTGGCCAGGCATCAATTCGGACATTGCAAACACGGTCCAGTCGTGTGAACCCTGCCAGTATCTCCAACCTAGCCAGCAGAAGGAACCCATACTCAGCGACGACCACCCAACAAGGCCCTTTGAGTCGGTCTCAGCGGACTTCTTCTCCGTTGCAGGCAAGTCATTCCTTGTCATCGCTGACAGACTCTCCGGCTGGCCTGTGGTCGTCCCTTGCAAAGGCGATACGACGTCGTCCAACACCATCCGCATGTTCTGTTACTACTTCCGGGAGGTTGGTGTTCCCCTCCGCTTGCGAACAGACGGAGGCCCCCAGTTCACCAGCCAGGAGTTCAGGAGCTTTGCAGCACGATGGGGTGTGCGACATATTGTCACATCACCTCACTACCCGCAATCCAATGGCCATGCCGAGGCCGCTGTGAAGGCCATCAAGCATCTCATCCTCAAGGTGGCCCCTTCAGGCAACATAGATTGCGAGGAATTCGACCGAGGCCTCCTGGAACTTCGGAATACTCCCAACTTCACTGGTCGTTCCCCAGCTCAGGTGTTATATGGCCACCCCCTCCGCTCCTGCGTTCCGGCTCACCCAGATGCTTTCTCCACGGAGTGGCAGACCAAAGCGGAGGAATGCGACCGCCGCACAGCAACCCAGGCCAAGGATGCTGCAGCTCGGTATGACAGCCATGCACGTGAACTCTCCAGGCTGCACGTCGGCCAGCACGTTCGGCTTCAGGACCCGAAGACCCACCGCTGGGACAAGGTCGGCATTGTCATGCGCGTTGGCAAAGCCAGGACCTATGAAATACGCACCACAAGTGGCCGCGTGTTGCAGCGTAACCGCCACTTCTTACGCCCTGTCACCTGCACCCCTTCCTATCCACACGAGGCCCATAGCGAGGACCCACCTGCTGATTTGCATCGCTCCAAGAGACTCCAGTGCAGATTGTCCGCCCGAGACTAAAGTCTGCGGGCGTGAAAGGGGGAAGGGAGGTGTGGGTTAGTGATATCCCGCATGCCCGGAGCCTTAGGCATGCATACGTGCACAGCGGCAGTGCGTGAGTGAGAGATCGTAGAGGGACGAGGAGTTACGCATGGGCGTTATATTTGACTATGTTATTCTAGTGTATCTTCTTGTAATGGTATTATCGTTAAGGCTGAATGTACTTAAGAACCTACAGTGTGTATTATTAGCCTTCGACCAGCACACACAGTCACTCCTCTTATTATCCTAAGGGCTCTCATTTCAGCTGCTTGAATGCGACATTATAATTTGGTGTTTAGGGACCAGGCTTCACTGCCGTATGTTAACACCGGTCTTAACACTGAGACATAAATTGTCCTCTTGCATTGAAATGGGATGCTTTTTTCTTTTATTAGTGGGTACAAAATATTTAGGGTGTTGTCATATTTTGTAATCCTGCTGTTTATTTCAGTCTCCTGCTGGTTATTATCACTGAATTCCACTCCCAAATACTTAAAATGCTCGACCTGTTTTAATTGTTGTCCATCAACTTCGATTCTTCCCTCAACTCGCCTTCTGTCGACACACATTACTTCCGTTTTTGTAACATTCATCTGCATCCTGTATTGTTTTAGC
Source organism: Oratosquilla oratoria (assembly GCF_046742065.1). Lineage (NCBI taxonomy): Eukaryota > Metazoa > Arthropoda > Malacostraca > Stomatopoda > Squillidae > Oratosquilla > Oratosquilla oratoria. Next base: position 29,567,382 of record NC_134782.1, read on the forward strand.
ACATCATTTCATTTGTCCATTTCAGCTTGTAGACCTTCCCAACTGTTTGCAGCTATAGCTATATCGTCAGCATGCGCAAGTACCAGTGGGTTCATATTTCTCTCTCCTTCAATATCCTTAATTATCCTGTCCATGTACATTATAAACAAAAATGGAGATAACACTCCGCCTTGTCTTACTCCACACTTAACCCTAAACCACTTACCGTCTCTTCTCTCAGTCTTTACTCTACTTTCACTATTTTCATATAAACTCTTGATAGCTTTATTAGACTCACTGGTACCTCGTATTCATCGTGTTCAATAGCTTGCCATAACTGATCTCTTGGTACTCTATCGAAAGCTTTTTGAAGGTCAATAAACCCAAGGCATTTATGTCTGTCCCACTCCCAACATTTTTCCATTAAGTTTTTTAGAGTAAAGATATTGTTGATTGTTCCTCGTCCTGGTCTAAAACCACTCTGAGATTCTTTTATTTTATGTTCAACTATGCTTCTTAATCGTTTTTCCAAAATTCTTTCATAGATCTTTCCTATGTGTGATAGTAGAGATGCCTCTATAGTTTCCACAATCTGTTTTGTTACCTTTTTTGTGTATTGGACATATCACCGCTTTTGTCCAATCATCTGGGACTTGTCTATTTCTCCATGCTATATTTATCACTTCTAACGTCCACTCTAGTCCGGTGTTTCCCATTTTCTTTATAATTTCTGTTGAAATTTCATCCTCTCCTTGTGCTTTCCCATTTTTCATCCTTTCCACGGCTACTCTCAATTCTGCTTTTGTTATTTTCCATTCATTTCTTCCTGTGTCTTCCACTTCGCTTTCTACTTCTCTTTCCCTCATATATTCTGGGTTGTATTGTCTTTCATCTTCATCTTGTCCTGTGAAGTTCAACAGATCTTCAAAATACTCTGTCCATCTTTGACTAATTTCTTGTGATTCTATTAATAGATTATCATCCTTGTCACTTATAGAATGGGTTGGTACCGTATTTCCTTTCCTATACAACTTTGCAAGACTAAATATTAGTTTCCTTGTCCCATTCATATCTCTTTCAAGATCTTCTCCAATCTTTAACCAGCTGTTTTCCTTTGCGTTTCTTTTTATAGTCTCTGTTTCATTTCTCCTTAAGACATATTCTTGCCTATCCTGAGGCCTTCTTGTCTTCATCCAAATTCTAAAGGCTTTATTTTTCCGTCTTACCGCCTCTTTTACTTCTTCATTCCACCAAGGGGTATTCTTTTTCTTTCTTCTTCCTGTTGTTTTCGTTTGTAAAACATCTTCACATGCTTTCTTTATGCGATCTCTAAACTTATTCCATTCAACTTTTATATCCCGTGTATCAGGATCTATGTAATTCTCTTCCACTTTTTGGGCAAGTTGTAATGCAACTTCTGGGTCGCTTAACTTTTCAGTTGCAAAATGTTTTCGTGTTGATCCTTTGACACTCTTAGGTTGTATGAAATTTATTTTTCCTATTACCATTCTGTGATCGGAGTCACATGAAAGTGAAGGTATCGACTTCACATCGTTGAAGATATATCTATTATTGGTTATTATCATATCAATCATTGATCTATAGGTATATTCCTGTCTCTCATAATCCCATGTCCACTTGTGCTCGTCTTTGTGTTTAAAATATGTGTTCATTATGGCGAGATTGTTCAAAACACAGAAATCAAGTAGTCTTTCCCCTTCTCTGTTTCTATCTCCAATCCCAAAAGCGCCCACAACATTGTTATATCAGTCTCTGTCTACCCCGACGTGGCCATTTAAGTCACCCATGATAACGGTGTCTCCGTTTGTTAAGTCCATCTCATCTTGTAATGTCTGGTAGAACTCCTATTTCTCCAGAGCTGTCCTTCCTTGTTGGGGTGCGTATACTTGTATTATTTTCAGAACTCCTTTGTCCATTTTCAAGGAGACGCTTACAATGCGTTCATTGATTTGATTTGTGCCTTTTATTCATACTACGATGTTTGGTGAGATGAGGATTGCCACACCATATTTATTTACATTACCTCCACTATAAATTAATTGAAAATCATGATGGAGCACTCTTCTTCTAGATCCACTCCAACAGGTTTCACAAAGTCCAAATATTGTTATTTTCCTTTCCTCCATTAAAGTTACTAATTCTTCTTCTTTCCCACGTAGTGTAGAAACGTTGATTGTTGCGATTTTGAGAGTATTCCGTGTCCTTTGTCCATTTTCTTTCTGGGTCCTCAAATTGTGTATCCGTCTGTTCCGAGGCTGCCTATGCATTTCTCGAGCAAAAAATGATTTACACTGCCGGTTTGCTAGACCTGTCACAGCAACCCTCCTCTTTTGTCCGGGCTTGGGACCGGCATAGTACTGGTTAACACCATTCCTATGGCAGAGTTCACGAAGAACCCACATTCGGAATAAAAGGAAATTTTAAAAGAAAGTGTAACCTGTATATTTCGGCTAATAGCTATAGCCCTTTTCAGGAAAGCACTTTCCTGATTATATATATATATATATATATATATATATATGTGTGTGTGTGTGTGTGTGTGTGTGTGTGTGTGTGTGTAATTGTGTATATGTATATATATATATATATATATATATATATATATATATACACACATATATATATACTCCTCCGCAGGCCTCGAACCAAAGGTCTATTTCTGTCAAGTGTTTCCACACAGAGTTCGAGGAAAGGCTCGTCACAAAATAAATACGGATGTGTGTTTTCAGCCACCAGGATTTGCAAAGGAGATACATATACGTAGATGCATATGTCTCTAAATTAATTGGTGTGTTGTATATGCCGCTTTCCCCGATTATCCATATTTGTAACATTGTAACCACTACTAACCATCACCTACCACGCACGTGATCCACATGCTTGCAACATAGCACTCACTTCCCTCTTGCTTACCTTGCTTTCCCAGAACAACCACATACATCTAACGGAGTAGAAATCAAACAAACAAGATATTGCTGCCAAATGTCACCAGACTAACCCATTAAACCCCATTTATCATACCTATCCCTATTATAT
>NC_134782.1:29582917-29590417 GCF_046742065.1 Oratosquilla oratoria
GAGGGGACGTCCTAGGATGAGGTGGATGGATGGGGTGAAGGGGGCTTTGGGGAAGAGGGGAATATCTGTTGAGGAAGGAAGGGAGAGGACGGAAGACAGAGGTGAGTGGAGAATGGTTGTATATGGATGATGTTGTGATTGCATGAGGAGGAATGGGCGGGGGGTGGGTGGGGGGGTAGTATGTGTGAGTAAATTTTGACGCAGCCCGAAGGGATTTCTCCCCGTCCTCTCCTTATACGCAAGGGGGGACGGAGAAGGGGGGGTCGCCGATTAAATGAAGCGGCCTTGCTGTGGATGTGCTGTGTCTTGCGACACTGCTTCTGACCCAGGGCGGTGGGCAGGGTGCAGAGATAACCCGTCATCCAGGAGGTGCTCAGATGAGAGGGAGGGTGGGAGGGGTGTGGAGTGTATTTAGGGATGAAATGGGTGGGAGTGTTTTTATGCCTTTCCCTTTTTGGCTACCTCCCTTGGAAGGGGGAAAAAGCCTTGGTATATGTATGTATGTACAAAGGGCACTACTCATAAGACTAAAGTGCAATCTCAAACAAGTGGACTATGAAATCATGAGCCAGTTCCACGATTTGAAATACTAAAATGGACGAAGACACGTTCAGAAGGAAAGCGATCTCCCAATGGGAACAAACGAAAATTTTTAGTGAACAAATCGTTCTGAATACGAACGAAGGCACGAATGAATATACATATAGGTACATAATCATACACGCGGACACATATAGGCTCATCCTCCAATTCTACATCGAGCAAACAATTATATAAGAAAAATTGCGCTCAATTTATATCTCTCTTGATAGCCTAGTTGGTAAGTCACTATCGCACTTGCCATGAGGATGCTGGGGTTCGCGTCCTTGGCAGTACCACATTTCAATTTCTGCATGTCGGCATTGATGGCTTAGAATTAAAGTGCAATGTGGTTGTTAAAATATATCTCTAATCACTGGAACCCATTCAGTGTTGTAAAAATACTTTCCCGCGTATGTATACTTCCAACTGTACTATCATAGTGGAGATGAGTTGAACGCAAAAATTTCATGTATGTGTATGTAACTCGAGCATACAAATACATAAGAAAAATTGCGTTCAATTTATATCTCTGTAATAGAATAGTTAGTAAGTTACTACCACACTTGTCATGAGGATGCTGGGTTCGAGTCCTTGGCAGTACCACATTTCAATTTCTGCATGTCGGCATTGATGGCTTAGAATTAAAGTGCATTGTGGTTGTTAAAATATATCTCTTATCACTGGGACCCATTTAGTGTTGTACAAATACTTTCCCGCGTTTGTATACTTCCAACTGTACTATCATTGTCGAGATGAGTTGAACACAAAAATTTCATGTATGAGTATATAACTCGAGCACACAAATATATAAGAAAAATTGCGCTCAATTTATATCTCTCTTAATAGCCTAGTTGCTGAGTCACTACCGCACTTGTCATGACGATTCTGGTGTTCGAGTCCTTGGCAGTACCACATTTCAAGTTCTGCATGTCGGCCTTGATGGCTTAAAATTAAAGTATACTGTGGTTGTTAAAATGTATTTCCAATCACTGGGACCCATTCAGTGTTGTATATGTATGCATATATATATATATATATATATATATATGTATATATACATATATATATATATTAATATGTATGTGTATATATATACATATATATATATTAATATGTATGTGTATATATATACATATATATATATTAATATGTATCTGTATATATATATATATATATATATATATATATATCGTATACTTGGGGCGCAGGTTCTTGATACACAGTGAGTTAAACACCACAGCATTGTCACAATTATCTATCTTCTTCCTAATATTTTCAATTCACCTCACTATAGTTCTGACTCTGGGAGGATGATCGTAAACCAACTGTCCAAAGTTATTCATTTTAATAACATAGTTTGACGTTTCGACTTCAAGGAGTCATTCTTAAAATAATTGCAATTCAACAGGCAGAGAACAACTACATTTTCACGGACTGAACAAGGCGACGTCTTTCCATATACATGGAAAGGCTTATAATAGTGTGTGGACCGTTGACCTGACCCTAGCTGATCGTCTCAGAGGAGGGGGAGGGGGAGAGGGAGGGGGATGGGGATGGGGATGGAGATGGGTATGGGGAGGGGGATGGGGATAGTGATGGGGATGGGGATGGGGGTGGAGAGGGGGAGGGGGAGGGGGTGGAGAGGGGGGTGGAGAGGGGGGTGAAGAGGGGAAGGGGGAGGGGGAGGGGAGGGAGATGGGGAGGCGGAGGGGGAGGGGGAAGGGGAGGGGGAGGGAGAGGGGGAGGGGGGTGGTGATGGTGATGGTGATGGGGATGGGAAGGTGGAGGGGGATGGGGATGAGGATGGGGAGGGAGATGGGGATGGGGATGGGTATGGGAATGGGGATGGTGATGGGGATGGGGATGAGGAGGAGGAAAGAGATGGGGATGGGGATGGGGATGGGGATTAGGGTGGAGAGGGGGAGGGGGATGGGAATGGGGTGGGGATGGGGAGGGAGATGGGGAGGGCGATGGGGATGGGGATGGGGATGGGGATGGGGATGGGGATGGGGATGGGGATGGGGATGGGGATGGGGATGGGGATGGGGATGGGGATGGGGATGGGGATGGGGATGGAGATGGGTTTGGGGATTGGGATGGGGATGGGGATGGCGATAGGGATGGGGTTGGGGATGGGGATGGGGATGGGGATGGGGATGGGGATGGGGATGGGGATGGGGATGGGGATGGGGATGGGGATGGGGATGGGGATGGGGATGGGGATGGGGATGGGGATGGGGAGGGAGGGGAGGGGGATGGGATTGGGATGGGGATGGGGATTATGGGGATGGTGATGGGGATGGGGAGGGGATGGGGAATGATGGGGATGGGGATGGGGATGGGGATGGGGATGGGGATGGGGATGGTTGGGATTATGGGGATGATGGTATGGGGATGGGGATGGCGATGGCGATGGCGATGGCGATGGCGATGGCGATGGCGATGGCGATGGGGATGGGGATGGGGATGGGGATGGGGATGGGGATGGGGATGGGGATGGGGATGGGGATGGGGATGGGGATGGGGAGGGGGAGGGGAAGGGGGAGGGGGATGGAGGGGATGGGGATGGGGATTGGGATGGGGATAGGGATGGGGATGGGGAGGCGGATGGGATCAGGGGATGGGGATAATTTGGAGGGCGAGGGGGAGGTCGGGGCAGTAGGCAAGCATTTGTCGAATGTGTCCATTCCATCGATCGAACAAAGGTATGAAATACGGATCACTTGGTCTGGATCATAGTAGGTTTTTGTAGTCGTCGTCGTTACCTAGACGACGTCAGTTGATGCTGCCGTTCCGAAGATATTCGGCATAGTCACCTTTAAGAACTTCTCTGAGGGCACCTCCTGGTCACCGCTGTCCAACAGGCTACCACTCAGCTCGCTGTGGATTAAAAATAAATCCGTCTGTTGGTGTAAGACGAATTCTACAGGGAGAAGCTTGCAAACAAAAAAATATCTTGCAGGGAAACACACACAGAAACAGAGAGACAGACAAAGAAAAAGATAGACTATACGGACAAACAGACAAAGTAACATACAAACAGATAGACAGACAGACAGATTGACAGATAGAGAGACGAAAAAAAGACAGACTGACATACGGACAGAGTAACATACAAACAGACAGATAGACAGACAGATTGACAGATAGACAGACAGTCAGACGAAGACATAGGGAAACACAGAGAAAGAGACACAAAGAAAATAGCTCAAGTTCAAAGGGAAAACATTTACTTTGGTTCTTCTACGAACGATTCCGCGATCTTATGATGGATCTTTATATTCCATCTGAGTCTCCTCGATTCGCAGTCGCCTTGTATATCACCTGAATAGCATGTCGAAGGAGAGGTAACAGTCGTGGTCTCAGTAATGGTCATGGTTGACATGACGCTTGCCGCCGCAGTCCTGATGATCTTAGATTGCGGTTCCTCGTCGCCCGTTTCACCTTCGGCAAAGATAAGAAACAAAGGATCATTGAAGGGAACAGATATTGTCATGAAGCACTGGCTATTTCTTCAACTTTAGTACTTGTGCACATATGCGTGTACACAAACACAAATACAAAAAGACAGACACACAAATGCTACCACACACACACACACACACACACACACACACACACACACACACACACACACACACACACACACACACAAACACACACACACACACACACACACACACACAAACACACACACACACAGACACACACACACACACACACACACACACACACACACACACACACACACACACACACACATACACACACACACACACACACACACAAACACACACACACACACACACACACACACACACACACACACACACACACACACACACACACAAACAAACAAACAAACAAACACACACACACACCACACCACATACTCACTCTCACACACACACACACACACACACACACACACACAACACACACATGCACACACACACACACACACACAAACACACACACACACACACACACACACACACACACACACACACACACACACACACACACACACACACACACACACACACACACACACACACACACACACACACACACACACACACACACACACTGGTCTTTTCTGTTTACTGCCCTTTGGTGTTCCTGTAGTCTGGTACTAGCTTGTTTTCCTGTTTCCCCAAATAGCTCGCTGTGCAATCGGAGCAACTGATGTTGTACACCGCCCCGGGTTGGTTCAATTTGCTCACTTTATCCTTGACTCGGGTTAGAGCTCCACGTAGCGTGTTACTGGGTCTATGCGCGATGGTCACTCCATTTTTATTCAAAATCCTCGCTGCGACCTCCGAAGCGTCTACTTTCTCTCCCCCCCCCCTGGCAGGTTACCGCGTCTCCCCGGCGGGCGCAGCTACTAGTATATTATGACCATGTGGTTTCTGTATCCCATTGTATTCCCTGAGGACGAGTCTCGGACAGGACTCGAAACGTCGGGAATAAATTACCTACTTCTGAGTCTGGTGTTTTCTACGTTTCTACCATTATGGTTCCCAGACTCCAGCTTTTTCGTACACACACACACACACACACACACACACACACACACACACACACACACACACACACACACACACACACAAACAAACACACACATACACACACACATATATATATATGTATATATATATATCTATGTATATATATATATATATATATATATATATATATATATATATATATATATATATATATATCGTATACTTAGGGCGCAGGTTTTCCTTGAGACACACTGAGTTAAACACAACAGCATTGTCATAATTATTCATCCTCTTCCTAATATTTTCAATTCTCCTCACTATAGTTCTGACTCTAGGAGGGTTATCGTAAACCAACTTTCCAAAGTTATCCATTTTAATAACATAATTTGACGTTTCGATTTCAAGGAGTCATTCTCATAATGATTACAATTCAACACAACATAATTAAACAGGCACAGAGCAACTACATTTTCACGGATTGAACAAAGCCACGTCTTTCCATATCATGGAAAAGCTTACAATAGTGTGTAGGCCGTTGACCTGGCCTTAGGCCTTAGGTCCCTCAGACGGGGAGGTGGAAGGGAGGGGGAGGGGGAGGGGGAAGGGGAGGCAGTAGGCAAGCATTGGTCTAATGTGTTCATTCCATCGATCGAACAAAGGTATGAAATACTGATCACTTGGTCTGGATCATAGTAGGTTTCTGTAGTCGTCGTCGTTGCCTTGACGACGCCATTTGATGCTGCTATTCCGAAGATATTTGGTATAGTCACCTTTAAGAACTTCTCTGAGGGCACCTCCTGGTCACCGCTGTCCAACAGGCTACCACTCAGGTCCCTGTGAATTAAAAAAAAAAAAAAAAATCCGTCTGTTGGTTAAGAGGAATTGTACAGAGACTGGCTTGCAAAAAAAAAAAATAATAATCATCTTGAAGGAAAACACACAGAAACAGAGAGACAGAGGAAAAAAAGACAGACTGACATACGGACAGAGTAACATACAAACAGACAGATAGACACACAGATTGACAGATAGACAGACAGTCAGACGAAGACATAGGGAAACACAAAGAAACAGACACGAAGAAAATAGCTGAAGTTCAAAGAGAAAACATTTACCTTGGTTCTTCCACGAAGGATTCCGAGTTCTTATGATGGATCTCTATATTCCTTCTGCGTCTCCTCGATCCGCAGTCGCCTTGTATATTACCTGAATAGCATACCAAAGGAGAGGTAACAGTCGTGATCTCAGTAATGGTCATGGTTGACATGACGCTTGCCATCGAAAATATGAATATCTTAGACTGCTGTTCCTCGTCGCCCGTTTCACCTTCGGCAAAGACAAGAAACAAAGGATCATTGAAGGGAACAGATATTGTTATGAAGCACTGGCTATTTCTACAGCTTTAGTACTTGTGCACATATGCGTGTACACAGACACAAGTACAAAAAGACAGACACACACACGCTTACACATACACACACTCACTCACACACACTCACACTCTCTCTCTCTCTCTCTCTCTCTCTCTCTCTCTCACACACACACACACACACACACACACACACACACACACACACACACACACACACACACACACACACACACACACACACACACACACACACACACACACACACACACACACACACACACACACACACACACAGACACACACACACACAGACACACACACACACACACACACACATACACACACACACGCACACACACACACACACACACACACACACACACACACACACACACACACACACACACACACACACACACACACACACAGACACACACACACATGCACACACACACATACACACACACACACACACATACACACACACACACAGACACACACACACAAACACACACACACACACACACACACACACACACACACACACAATAAACGTGAAGAGTGTCACATATGGAAAGAATACAGTAGAGATGATTATGATCGAAGTGGAAGACAGAGATAAGAAGAACAGAAAGTTTGTGATAAATTATGTGCCCCCAAAAACAGCCTCGTGGGAAGAGAGTGAACATAAAAGTATGTTAGAGGACACAAAGATAACATTAAATAAGATAATGGAAGATGGAGGAAGATTAGTTATAATGGGCGACTTTAATTGCAAAGAAGTCTGCTGGGAAGAGATGTCAGTAAAGGGTGGAGACGGCTCATGGGGGAATGTTCTACTTGAGATGATTATTGACCATACAATGACACAGTGGATACAGGAGAACACTAGGTATAGAAATGAAGAAGAACCATCGAGACTAGACCTAATAATCACATCTGAACCTAGAATAGTAGAAAAAATTGAATATAAAACACCAATAATTAAAAGTGACCATATACTGATTGAACTGGAACTAAATGAGGAAAAATACA
>NC_134782.1:29600417-29605417 GCF_046742065.1 Oratosquilla oratoria
ATAGTATAATAACAACAAATTAAATTAAAGATGCTATTAAAGCTATGAAAAATGGAAAAAGCCCTGGAAGTGATAGTATACCAGTCGAACTACTGAAGGGAAATGAAGATATAGTTAAGTGGCTAACCAGAGTTTTTAACGTTGCCTGGAATGAAGGTAGAGTGCCAGCTGATTGGGGGAAGGCAATTATTTGTAAAAAATTTAAGAAAAGTGATCGCACCGAATGTAGGAACTATAGAGGAGTATCACTATTGTCACAAGTGGGGAAGATATATGAAAGAGTACTAGAGAAGAGATTAAGAATAATAGTTGAGGACAAGCTGGAAGAAGGACAATATGGATTTAGACCCCAGAGAGGAACAACGGATGCAATAATCACACTGAAGACATTAATAGAAAAGAACTGGGAGTGGGACCAACATGTGTACATCGCTTTTGTAGATCTAGAAAAAGCATTTGACAGGTTACCAGGGAATGAAATATGGGATACTTTAGAAGACCCAACATATATGATAGAACCCTCATTAATTAGAGCTATAAAGAGTCTTTACAGAAATAATGTCAGTGCGGTAAGGACCCAGCTAAGAGAGGATAACTGGTTTGACGTAACTGAGGGTGTAAGACAGGGTGGTGTGATATCTCCTTTACTGTTTGTGCTGTTCATGGACAGGAGCATGAAGAGGTTGAAACTTGGGGGGAGAGGTAACTACATTGGCATATGCAGATGATATTGTGATAATCACAAAGTCTCGTACAAAATTGCAGGATACCCTGAATGCATGGAATGAAGAACTGAAAAAATCAAGAATTATAATAAATGCAAATAAAACAAAAGTAATGATGGTGGCGAGAGAGAAAGATGATATTGAAATAGAAATAGATGGAATACAATTGAAACAAGTGGAAGACTTTCAGTACTTGGGAGTTCAAATAAATGGAGAAAGAAATAACAAGCAGAATCGAAAATTATACAAATAATCTAAGATTAATATATCCACTACTAAAAGACAGACTCATACCATCAAAAGTTAAAGTCATCATATATAAAACGATACTAAGACCAGTATTAACATATGGCTCAGAGACCTGGACACTAACAATGAGATTAAAGAGCAAGATACAGGCAGCAGAAATGAGAATGTTGGGATTAATAAAGGGAGTAACAAGAAGAGATCGCTTAAGAAACGAGGATATCAGAGATGAACTGGACATCGAATCAATATTAGAATTTGTAGAAAGAAGTAAACTGAGATGGTATGGACATATCATGAGGATGAGTCAAGAAAGGTACCCTGCTAAATATTATCGATGGAATCCAAGTGGGAAGAGGCCGGTAGGAAGACCCAGAAAGAGATGTAAAGATGGAGTGAGTGAAGCAATTGAAGCGAGAAGATCAACAATAGAGAGTGTGGAAGAAGATGAACTTTACGTGGATCGTACCTGGTGGAGAAGTTTCGTGAGGTAACACAACTGACAAGGCACCGGCCCTACCTGGTGTATGGTGAGAAAGAAAGACAAAATGTTCTAGAACATTTGTAAATAATAATCACGAAGAACCCACAGTCGGAATAAAAGGAAACTTTAAAAGAAAGTGTAACTTGTATATTTCGGCTAATAGCTATAGCCCTTTTCAGGAAAGTACTTTCCTGATTATACATATATATATATGTATATATATGTATAAATATATATGTATATATATATGTATATATGTATATATATATACACGTGGAGTTAAAAACGACAGCATTGTTGTAGTTGTTCAGTCTTTTCTTCGTATTCTCGATTTTCCTGATAAGAGATTTTCCATTGACTGGGTGGATTGAAACTAGGTCTCTATATTCTTCCATTTGTTCTTATTTGATATCAACGTTTCGTCTTAAACAAGACATTATCAAGATATAACTGAAATAACAAAAATTACATGGTAACAGTAAAGGTACTAGACAATAACAAGATATAACTGAAATAACAAAAATTACATGGTGACAATAAAGGCACTAGACAATATCAAGACACAACTGAAATAACAAAAATTACATGGTAACAGTAATAATAAAGGTGACAACTTTATAAAAATAAATACGGAGACTTGCGTATTTAAAGAGAAGGAAGGGTGTGACAGAACTGGGGATGACAGAAGTATATATACCTAAGATCAGTTCAGACAATAAGGACCTCAGAGGTCAAGGGTAAGGGGGGTTGGGGGGGAGGGTTAGGCGGGTGCGGTCACCGAGGGTGGGGGAGGAGGTGGAGGGAGAGAGAGAGAGAAGGGGTAGAGGGAGAGGGGGGATTTTTATTTCTAAATAAAGGAATAGAGGAGATTACATTGCATTGAATGTTAATGACCGGATTTTTGTCCTTAATGTGAAAGGCTTCGAGTAGTTGTAGTCTCCTAGGGTCATTGCTTGATCCAATAATTTTGGTGTTGTTGATCAAATCATCTCTCCTGAGTGCAGCGTTATGGGAACTCCTATGATGTTCTTTGATTGCCCCCTCTTGTAGGTGGAAAGTTAGGCGACGGCTGACTTTACATCTAGTAAAACCAATGTAAGAATGGGGGAGGAAATTACAATTTCCTGTAGAACATTTATATTCATATACTACATTAGTTTTAGATGTGAAGTCCGATCGCTTAGACAAATTGTTTGTCATGATCAGGGAGGAAGTTTTTGGGTTTTTATAGTATATGAGAACTCTGATTTTGTTGTTCTCATTTGTAGGAAGGTAATTTTTATAAATGATGTCCCTGATGACTTTTTCATCTTTCTTATAATTACTAGTGAAGGTGTTTCTGTAGTAAATGTTAATGGAGTTATGATTTTGTGGTTCTTTAATTGTGAAATGGGATTCAAGCATTTTGGAGGTAACAGAATCAAAGTCAGTGTTAGAATACCCATTATTTGTGAGCATCTGTCTCAGGTGTTGGAGTTCACTGTGTAAAGCTTGCCATGAGGAACATACTGAAATGTCTCTTTTTATATATGCTCTAATGACACCTTTTTTGTAGTTGTCTGTGCACTCGCTCTTACCATTCATGCACTTATCCAAGTTGGTGGGTTTTCTATATACACTAGTAATGAAGTTGTCGGAAGTAGAATCGACCAGCACATCCAGGAAGGGGAGTAGACCATTGTTGTTCATTTCAGTGGAAAAAGTTAAGCCTGAAATTTCCTGAAGTCGGCACCGTATATTTTCTAACAATTCAACAGAATGGGTGCTGACAAAGATGTCATCTACATATCTACAGTAAATATGTGGTTTTAACTCTCCGTCCTGGAAGGCTGATCTTTCTACCGCAGACATGAAGGCTTCAGCAAAGAGGACACCTAACGGTGATCCCATTGCTACCCCATCTTGCTGCACGTAAAGGTTTCCCTCTGGGCACCTGAATGGAACTTCTGTGGTGCAGGTGACCAGTAATTCTTTTAAAGTGGACTCAGGGATACGGGTGGGTGGGATGTCATCATTATGATACACATATTCAAGGATGATATTGATTGTTCTTAATATAGGAATTTCAGTGAAAAGATTTTTAGCATCTAATGATGCCAGGATTCCGACAGGTTTATTAACCCGTAGGATGTCAACAAAGTCTTCAGTAGAGCGGAGGGAGTATGTTCTAGGAATGTAAGGGGAGATGATATCATGTAGCCGTTTGGCAACATGGTAAGAAGGGGTGGGGATTTGGGAAATGGTAGGCCTAAGTGGGTTTCCTTCCTTGTGAGTTTTAACGTTCCCGTAGAGGTAACCGGGTTGTAATTTTTTGTTATTTCAGTTATATCTTGATAATGTCTTGTTTAAGACGAAACGTTGATATCAAATAAGAACAAATGGAAGAATATAGAGACCTAGTTTCAATCCACCCAGTCAATGGAAAATCTCTTATCAGGAAAATCGAGAATACGAAGAAAAGACTGAACAACTACAACAATGCTGTCGTTTTTAACTCCACGTGTATTACTGAGAACCTGCTCCCCCCCTTTACTAATATATATATATATATATATATATATATATATATATACTCCTCCGCAGGCCTCGAACCAAAGGTCTATTTCTGTCAAGCAAGTGTTTCCACACAGAGTTCGAGGAAAGGCTCGTCACAAAATAAATACGGATGTGTGTTTTCAGCCACCAGGATTTGCAAAGGAGATGCATATACGAATAAGAATCTCTAAATTAATTGGTGTTTTGTATATGTCGCTTGACACGAATATCCATATTTGTAACATTGTAACCATCACTAACCATCACCTACCACTCACGTGATCCACATGCTTGCAACATAGCACTCACTTACCTCTTGCTTACCTTGCTTTCCCAGAACAACCACATACATCTAACGGAGCAGAAATCAAACAAACAAGATATTGCTGCCAAATGTCACCAGACTAACCCATTATGCCCCATTTATCATACCTATCCCTACTACTGTATATTACCCATAAGCTAACATATATATAACATACCTAACCATACTTATTAATTATACAACTAACCCCTATATATAGAAACTACCACAATGCACCGAATAACAAGACTAACACCTTTACTTATGACAACCCACTAACCCCCTATATTAACCGACGATAATGTAACAACTAGGAGAGCTGGGCAGGTCAAGAGCCTACCAGCAGTTGTGCCCGAGGTCAAGGCTCGGCACTTACTGCATTTTGCTCAAAAGGGCCCATATATACTCTGCTTTGATAACTCCAGACGGTTGTTAATAAATAGAAAAAACTCCCCCTTTGGAGTTTATCTTGCCCGCATTAAGTCCATCTTATGTAACCTACAACAATCACCGACTAAAAAGGGGTTACAGCATTTGTGTTAATATTTGGGTGACTATATTTATATATTTTACTACATATATGCTTCTGTAGAGTAAAAGCGTGCGTACATACACACACACACACACATACATATGTTCGAGAATACCTGGAGTCCAAGAACCATATTTTAGTAGAAAGCAAACGCTGGACTCATTGTAGAAAAGA
>NC_134782.1:29607917-29610417 GCF_046742065.1 Oratosquilla oratoria
CATTTGCCTAACTGGGAGGGTTCCACCATTCTAGCTAAAGGACTACACAAGAAACAACGGAAAATAATTGAATCACTTTACATTGCCAACCACAAAAACACAAACAAGAGAACTGGTGACTTGAAATGGACAAAATCTACCGCGACACTTGCCCTCCAAGAATGGCTTCCCTAAGTAGATACCTTTTTCCCACTTCGGCCTACCCTCTCCAGCTTTCTTCCTTTCACTCTGAAGTTCCTCCATGCTACCTTGCCCCAACTTTTTATCATGATTTATTCTTTTAATACTATTTGTTACTATTTATTTTCAACACTATTATTATTATCATTGTTATTATAACTATTATTTATTTATTATTACTATCATTATATATATTTATAATTTTATCATTACATTTTTATTATTACCATCATTATTATTATTACTTTCATTATCTTTATTATTATTATTGTTATTATTATTGCTACTATTACTATTTAAATATTTAATTTTTCGTTTTTATTATCATTGTTATCACTATTATTGTCATAATTACTTTAATAATTTTTATTTCTTGGTTATTAGTATTATCATTTTTATCATTTTTATTTTTATTATTATCATTATTACTTTTATTTTATTGTTATTATTTTCATTATTATTATTATTACTGTATTGCTATTATCATTTTTGTTATTATTGTTAATATTATTATTTATCTTCATTGTTATCATTACTATTGTTACATTTTCTATTAATAATTTCTTTGTTATTAGTGTTATCATATTTAATTGTAAAAATTTCTTCATTGTTACGTTAGCCACAATGTGATGTTCACATTCGTCACCAACTATGGTAACTCGGAGAGGTGGTGAGGTCCACCCCATGTATATAATGCCCACAGCCCGTTTGTAAACATATTCCTTTGAAAAAGCATACCTGCGAAACTAGTCATTCCTTTGAAAAAGCATACCTGCGAAACTAGTCAGGAATAAACTCAAGACTAAGACTCCTGTGTTTCCTATTCCACTTACATCAACCTGTCAGAATGTCTCAACATATATATATATATATATATACATATATATATATATATATATATATATACATATATATATATATATATATATATACATATATATATATATAGTGGGGCGGTTTAGCTCGAATATTCAAAAGGATTGTGCATTTTGTGATACCAGCATCAAATTTGGCACAAATGTACATTGATATATAGCAAACATTTTCAGATATTGAGCCACTCGGAATTCTCCCTTCATGTCTGCCATATTGGAATTCAAAATGGCCGCCATTTGAAATCTACATTTTCGATTATCTTTGGGTCTAATGCTGATATTGACTCGATTCTGGTGACTAAATGTATGTTTTGGAGGGCAAGGAATCCAATGGTAACAATCTACATCGCATATTTTGTACCAATGAGCCGTCATATTGGATTTCAATATGGCCGTTGTTTGAAATCTACATTTTCGTTTATCTTTGGGTCTAATGCTGCTATTGACTCGATTCTGGTGTCCATATGTATGTTTTGGGAGGAAAGGAATCCGATGGTTACAATCTGCATTGTGTATCTTTATAAATTAGCCAAAATATTGGATTTCAAAATGGCCTCCACTTGAATTCTACATGTGGAGGCCACCACTTGAATTCTACCTCTGGGGCAAATATTTTCATAGTACATGACAATATTTGCTGGTATCCATTTTTCAAAATGACATACTTTATTGCAGTACTCCACTTAATTCATGAGAGATG
The DNA here is from genome assembly GCF_046742065.1 of Oratosquilla oratoria. NCBI lineage: Eukaryota > Metazoa > Arthropoda > Malacostraca > Stomatopoda > Squillidae > Oratosquilla > Oratosquilla oratoria. Next base: position 29,609,673 of record NC_134782.1, read on the forward strand.
AATATTCATCATCATGTATTTTTGACAAGACAACATTTTACTCAAAGTCTGTGAAGGCACTGACACTGACATTCTACAATGGTCTGGTATTTGAGGCAAGGTATACATCGGTACTGAAGATATGTGTACATAAACAGTGTCATGTTAACCAGTTCAGCACTGCCACAAGTAAATGAATGTTGTGGACTCATCTTCATGTGCAGTCCCCTTCACACACACAGAGGGCTGTGCAGACCACTTGTTCTCTGTGAAACTGTTTGCAGACACGGTTGCCCATCTGTGCTGAGAGCTGGAGCACTCTGTCATACGAGATGCTTAAGCCAAGATGTGAAAGTCTATCGACTAATTCTTTCTTGCGTGTATGAGCATGCAACATCATCCCTATGTATGTTGGAAGTGGGGTCTCTTGTGCAACACTGTGTCTGACACAGGTGGACGATGTGGTGCCACGAGTTCGCTTGTGTTTGACGCTGTTGAACTTCAGTATCTGGGCTGCGGTAACTGCTGCAGGGTTAGTGTCTTCCGTCTGGTCCTTGATGCTGGGTCCCTCGAGAATCATGCTGACTAGTGCAAGCAGCAACGGTGGCACAGATTTTTCTTGACATCCTTCAGGGAATCCTGTGAAGGGCTTGGCTTCTCCAAACATATGACGGCGAACAATGTGTGCAGCACGTGCAAGATGGACTGCATCACTATCACTGTCCAGTTCGCAGGCTTTATCAAGAGCAGCACCGAGATCTTCTTC
>NC_134782.1:29615417-29625417 GCF_046742065.1 Oratosquilla oratoria
GGGCGCAGCTACTAGTATATCAAGACCATGTGATTTGTGTATCCCATTGTATCCCTTTGGGACGAGTCCTGGACAGGACTCGAAACGTTGGAAATAAATTACCTATTTCTGAGTTTGGTGTTTGCTTCGTTTCCACCATTATATATATAAGGATTACAAAGGCGGAGCATGCCGACAGGAGACCTTTTGATCCATATCTAGGTCGGATGCGAAAAAATCGTAATAATAATAAAATAATAAAGAAAAACTATAATAATGTAAATAACAAATAAAATACATAAATAAATGCATAGGTATAGTTAAATAATAAACAAACAGGTAAATAGTAAATAATAGTGAATTAACATATAAGTAATAATAAATGAAAATCAGACAGACAAATGATAACAAAACAAAAACAAATATTATAAAATGAATTATAATCATTACAGCATCTTGCTTAGGTGTTTATCTAAATGATTCTTAAAGCTTCGAACAGAACTACATTGCACTACCTGTGCAGGAAGTTTATTCCATTCATTAACTACACGGTTGGCAAAGTTGTTTCTATCTTCTTCCAAATTGAATCTATTTCCGGACAGTTTGAGACCATTGATTCTTGTCTGATTCTCATTCAATGTGAAAATTTGGTCACTTTTGATGTTTTCAATTCCCTTTAGAATCTTAAAGACCTGTATCAAGTGACCTCTGAGTCTACGCTTTTTTAAGGAAAATAGATTCATATGTTTTAGTCGATTTTCGTATGATTTATTATTGATATTTAGAATCCGTTTTGTGGCTCACCGTTGTACCTTTTCCAGTATGTCAATGTCTCCACCTCCCCCTCCACCTCCTCCACCTCCCCCACCACCATACGGAAACAGCATATTCCAAATGTGGACGAACTGACGATTTATATAGCTTGTTAATGAGTGATGGACTTTTGAAATCAAAAGATCGCGCAATCAGTCCTAAAATCTTATTTGCTTTCTCAGAGGCTGAAATACACTGCTTAGATGATTTGAGGTCGTTGTTGTAATTTATCTAAATCTTCTTGAATATCTAATTGGTTTGAGTGATCATTTGCCACTCCGCACAGTTTTGTATCATCAGCAAATTTGGAAACAGTAGATTTTAGTCCATGGTCTATATAATTTATATATACAGGGTGGGGCGCGGAAACTTCCCGATTTGGGGATTGAATTATAAAATGTTTACACTTCACAATTCTTTATTCTACTTTTATGTCTGTCACACAACATGGGAGATTTACTTTTACACAGTTCTAAAAACAATATCTTTTAAATGTCCACCTCCATTGTCAATACACTGATTCAGACGATTTTGGAAGCTTTGGTCTACTCTCTCTAGCATGGTGAGCAGTATATTGGCTATTTGAATGCGGATGGCATTCTGTAGGTCTTCCAGGGTCTGTGGACGGTCGTTATAAACCAGGGATTTGAGATAATCCCACAGGAAATAATCACAGGGGGCTAAATCCGTCGAGCGCGCTGGCCAGTTTAAATCGCCTCTCAGGGAAATCAGCGCGCTCGCCTGATTTAGGCCCCTATGATTATTTCCTGTGGGGTTATCTCAAATCCCTGGTTTATAACGACCGTCCATAGACCCTGGAAGACCTACAGATTGCCATCCGCACTGAAATAGCCAATATACCGCTCACCATGCTAGAGAGAGTAGACCAAAGCTTCCGAAATCGTCTGAATCAGTGTATTGACAATGGAAGTGGACATTTAAAAGATATTGTTTTTAGAACTGTGTAAAAGTAAATCTCCCATGTTGTGTGACAGACATAAAAGTAGAATAAAGAATTGTGAAGTGTAAACACTTTATAATTCAATCCCCAAATCGGGAAGTTTCCGCGCCCCACCCTGCACTATGAATAGAAGTGGCCCAAGAACGGAACCCTGAGGAGCTCCACTTGTAACATTTTTCCATCTACAAGTTTTTCCATTTAAAACAGCTCTCTGTTTTCGACCATTCAACCAATTACTAGTCCAACCTAATAGGCTACCACTTATTTCGTGTAAAGCTAATTAAGTAAGTAGTCTTTCGTGTGGTACAGTATCAAAAGCTTTTGCAAAGTCTAGATATATTAAACCTATATTGTTTCTTTTATCATAACTCGAGATAACTGTGTTGTAGAATTCGAGTAAGTTAGTCACGCAAGAATGTTTCCGTCTGAAACCATGCTGGCTATCATTTATCAAACGGTTACTTTCTAAATGATGTTCGATAGCATCTCTGATGATAGTTTCCATTATTTTTCCTACAATTGAAGTCAAACTTATAGGCCTATAGTTATTTGATTTCTTTTTGTCACCTTTTTTGAACATGGGAGTAACGTTAGATAGCTTCAATTCTCTTGGGACATCTCCGGATATGATGGATTTCTTGAAAATAATTTCTAATGGAACAACAATCTCATTTTTCATTTCCTTTAAGATTCTTGGATACCAACCGTCAGGCCCTGGTGTTTTATTAACTTTGAGTTTATCTATACACCTTTTAATTTTTTCTTTTGTTATATTTACCGTAGTAAGTTTACCCTAGACTTTTCACAGGTTTCAGTTTGGCATTCACTTTCAGGTGTTTCGTTTACGAATACCGAGCTAAAATAATTGTTTAAGATATTACACATTCCTTCATTTGAATATTCAAGTTGACCGTCAGCAGATAATAGTAGACCAATGTGATTCCTAACAACCTTTTTATCTCTAATGTAACTATAGAATTCTTTGGGATTCTCTTTGGATTTATCAGCGATGTTAATTTCGTATTGTCGTTTTCTTTTTCTTATTGTCTTTTTTAAATCTCTCTGTATTAATACATAACTTTCATAGTCATTAGATGCACCCGAGCACTTATATTTCTTATAAGCCTGTCTCTTTTTAGCAATACTTTTTTCAGTTTCTCTGTTAAGCCACTTTGGGCGAGCCTGATTTGGGGAACGTCTGTCCTTAAAAGGAATGTAAGTTTGAATCATCTTAGTGAGTGTATTTTGAAATATTTCCCACATCTGATCTACAGGTGTTTCGTTTAATTTTGCCTCCCAATCTGTAAGCTGAAGCTCCTGACGTAGTCCTATGAACTGAGCTTTACTGAAATCGGGTATTTTAGAAACACAAGTATCTATTCTAAAATTCTTTAGGAGTTTGAATCTAACTAAGTTGTGATCACTATTTGCAACAGATTAACCGACTTCTACATCGGTTACCATGCTTTCGCGGCTAGTGATCAATAGATCGAGTAAGTTTCTATATCTTGTGGGCTCTTTTACATGTTGAATTAAGTAATTGTCACCAAGAAAATCAATCAAGCGACTACCTTAATGGCCATGTTCAAGGGTCATCCAATCAATGTCAGTAAAATTGAAATCACCCATTATCAATAAATCCCGGTTGCAGAAACTAGACAGTTATTGAAATAATAGTTTGTCGTCTGCTAATGATAATGTCTTTGGCCTATATATTACACCTATATTCATTTTTTTTTCATTTGTTTGGGTTAACTCAACCCACAAACTATAATATGCATCCTGTTTCACTTTCTCTAAAACACAAACATGAATATTGTTTTTAACCTACAACAGAACACCCCTACCTTTCTTGTGGTTTCTATCCTGATGAAAGTGTTTAAATCCCGCAATATTAAATTCAGCTTCGAACTCTGTACCATTTAACCATGTCTCAGTTGTTCCTATCATATCGAGATTTTCGCTTTTGACATACGCCTGTATTTCTTGAAATTTGTTCCTAATACTACGATCATTAAAGTACATGGTTTTAAGAAACTCGTGATTATTTCTTTTTGACACATTTTGAGTTTCAATATCATGTCTTACATTATCATTTTTTTTTATACCTTGCTCTATATTATCATTTGGTCCTTCATTGACATTCAATGCCTCATTAACATTTCTCCCATCAAAATTAACATTTCCCCCATCAAGGACATCTGGTCGATCACGGTCATGCGGTCTCTTTTGTACATTTTGTCCCCCTACGTCACCGTGATTCACGCCGGCCTCCCGTCGTTCATTGACATTATGTCCGGCATCCCTTCCTAAAATTATATTTTGTCCTCCAGTGACATTATATCCTATCGTGATATTTTTTCCTCCACTATAATTACATCCCATCGTGATCTTTTGTCTTCCACTGTCATTACATCCTATCATGATATTTTGGCCTTCATTGACATTCTGTCCGGTATCCCTTCCTAAAATTATATTTTGTCCTCCACTGACATTATATCCTACCGTGATATTTTCTCCTCCATTATCATTACATCCCATCGTGATCTTTTGTCCTCCACTGTCATTACATCCCATTGCGACATTTTGTCCTATGACATTACATCCTAATGTAACATTTCGTCCTCTAGCGACATTATATCCTAAAATTATATTTTGTTCTATACTGGCACATTGTTCTACATTAATGCTATACTCTATACCTATGCTAGCACATTGTTCTACATTAATGCTATACTCTACACTGTTTTCCCAAGTACATTCTATTTCCCCTTCCCTTTGGGCTTCTACCCTAAAAAAGGAGCTAGTTCATTACAAACTCCCACAATGAGGTTTGTAAGAACATCTTTCCCTCTGCGGGTAAGGTAGATCCCATCAGAAGCGTAAAGGTCATGGCGCCTAGAAAAGAGATACCAAGGATAAAGAAAGTGGTATCCTAATTGTGTGCACAACTGCGATATCCTATCATTGATCCCTATGGCTCTACTGTTCCAACACGAGCCTGTGTAGATCCTCGGGAGGATCCCACAGACTAAGTGACGGCTCCCACGTTCCTTCATCTCCTGAAGGAGGACCTTGTAATTCCGAACAAGCTCCTCTGATCTCACCCTACCTACATCGTTACTTCCCGTATGAACAATCGTAACCGTGTTCGTCCGTCCTTGCTCCCTGATGGACTGGGTACAATCGGCGATCCCACGGCCCGGTTGACATACAAGCTTACAACGTCGCTTAGTCTTCCGCTGCAGGATGTTGTCATAGCCTCGCACCATGGAGTCCCCCGCCACCAAGAACTGGTTTTCAGCCATTTCATCCTCCAGTAGAGCAAAACGATTGGCTAGAGCCAACGGTTGCTACACAGGGCACACGTCTACCGAACGCGGGCTCGACAAACGGGACCCCGCGTAGCGCCACTCGCTCACGGCAGTGACAGTAGGGGAAGAAGTGGAACGCTCTTTGGGTTGTGGGGAGGGTTCACTCTTCTCACGGAGCGCACTCTTGAGAAGACGAATTTCCTCTTCACACATCCTGAGACGGACCTCTAGGTTCACGCAACCTTCACAAGCCATTTTGCTCCTCCTTTAGCAATAAAAACGGCAAAGAGAAAATACAAATCAACAACAACAACAAAATCAAAGCGGTCTCTAATAAACTAAATACGCGAAGCTTACTCTGCTTACCTTATACTATTTCTCCTACCTTTGGAGTACAGTAACAGAAAACTGTTTTGAATTTAAATAGAACACTACATTTTACCTTATACCTGTAACTGCATAGCGCTATACGTATACAATTGCAAAAACACAACAAAATCACTTAACACTATTCGGAGATATAAATTTCACAGATATTCGCTAGCTGGTGTCTGTGCAGAAAAACGAGGTCTCTAGCTAAGGTCACGAGCGGACTGAGCTGAGGTCACGAGCGGACTGTGCTGAGGTCACGAGCGGACTCTGCTGAGGTCACGAGCGGACTGTATATATATATATATATATATATATATATATATATATATATATATATATGTGTGTGTGTGTGTGTGTGTGTGTGTGTGTGTGTGTGTGTGTGTGTGTGTGTGTGTGTGTGTGTGTTTGTGTGTGTGTGTGTGTGTGTTTGTGTGTGTGTGTGTGTGTGTGTGTATGTGTGTGTGTGTGTGTGCGTGTGTGTGTGTGTGTGTGTGTGTGTGTGTGTGTGTGTGTGTGTGTGTGTGTGTGTGTGTGTGTGTGTGTGTGTGTGTGTGTGTGTGTGTGTGTGTGTGTGTGTGTGTGTGTGTGTGTGTGTGTGTGTGTGTGTGTGTGTGTGTGTCCGTGCATATACATACATATTTATTACAAAGGTTTACAAAGAAGGAGCACACCAACGGGAGACCTTTTGGTCCAAAACTAGGTCGGATGCAAAAAAAAATATATAGTAACGATAAGTAAATAAATAGATAAATAGAAATTATAATATTATAAATAATAACGAATAAAACAAATAAATAAATAAATGAATAAATAAGTAAACTTAAGTAATAAAGAAACACGTAGATAGTAAATGATAATAAATTGACAGATAAATAATATGAAATGATAATCAACCAAATGATAATAAACAAACAATAACAAACAAATAATATAAAATAAATGGCAGGCATTACAACATCTTGCTTAGGTGTTTATCAAAATGAGTATTAAAGCTTCGATCTGAAGTACTTCTGCAGGAAGTTTATTTCATTCATTAACTACACGGTTGTCGAAGTTGTTTCTACCCACTTTCAAATTGAATCTATTTCCTGACAGTTGGAGACCATTGTTTTTTGTCGGATTCTCATTCAGTGTGAAAATTTTGTCATTTTTGATGTCAATTCCATTTAGAATCTTAAAGACCTGTGTCAAGTCACCTCTGAGTCTACGCTTTTTTAGGGAAAAAAGTTTCATATGTTTTAGTCGATTTTCGTATGATTTATTATTGATATTTGGAATCAGTTTTGTGGCTCGCCTTTGTACTTTTTCCAATCTGTCAATGTCTTTAATGAGATGCGGTTACCATATTCTAAACGTGGACGAACTAACGATTTATATAGCTTGTTTATGAGAGATGGATTTTTGAAGTCAAAAGATCGCGCAATCAGTCCTAGAATCTTATTTGCTTTCTCAGAGGCTGAAATACATTGCTTAGATGATTTGAGATCGTTACTGATAATTAAGCCGAGATCCTTCTCACTATCCATTTTTGTTAACGAATTTCCAAATAACTTGTAATCGTACTTAGTGTTATTTTTACCTATGTGCATAACCTTGCATTTACTTGTGTTAAATTAACCACTTTTCAGACCATTGCTGTAGATTATCTAAATCTTCTTGAATATCTAATTAGTTTAAGTGATCATCTGCCATTCCGCACAGTTTTGTATCATCAGCAAATTTGGAGACAATAAATTTTAGGCCGTAGTCTATATAATTTATATATATATACTATGAATAGAAGTGGCCCAAGAGTGAGACCTTGAGGAACTCCACTCGTAACATTTTTTCCATCTAGAAGATTTGCCATTTAAAACAATCTCTATTTTTGATCGTTCAACCAATTATTAGTCCAACTTAATAGGCTACCATTTATTCCGTGTGAAGCTAATTTAGTAAGTAGTCTTTCGTGTGGGAAGGTGTCAAAAGCTTTTGCAAAGTCTAGATATAATAAATCTATATTGTGTCTCTTGTCATAAATCGAGATGACCGTGTTGTAGAATTTGAGTAAAATAGTCACACAAGAACGTTTCTGTCTGAATCCATGCTGGCTTTCATTTATCAAACAGTTACTTTCTAAATGATGTTTGATAGCATCTCTGATGATAGCTTCCATCATTTTTCCAACGATTGAAGTTAAGCTTATAGGCCTGTATTTATTTGGTTTCTTTTTGTCATCTTTTTTGAGTATGGGAGTGACGTTAGCTAGTTTCCATTCTCTTGGGACATCTCCTGATATTATAGCTTTCTTGAAAATAATTTCTAATGGAACAACAATCTCATTTTTCTTTGCTTTAAGATTCTTGGATGCCAACCGTCAGACCCTGGTGAACTTTGAATTTTTCTATACCCCTTTTAATATTTCCTTTGTTTTATTTTCCGTAGTAAGTTCATCCTAGATTTTTCACAGGTTTGAGTTTGGAGCTCACTTGAGGTGTTTCGTTTACGAATACTGAGCTTAAAATAGTTGTTGAAAATATCACACATTCCTTCATTTGAATATTCTAGTCAACCATCAGCAAATAATAGTAGGCCAATGTGATTCCTAATAACCTTTTTATCTCTAATGTAACTATAGAATTCTTTGGAAGTCTCTTTGGATTTATCAGTGATATTCATTTCATATTGTCGTTTTCGTTTTTTATTGTCTTTTTTAAATCTATCTGTATTATTACATAACTTTGATAGCCATTAGATGCACCCGAGCACTTGCATTTCTTATAAACGTGCTTCTTTTTAGCAATATGTTTTTTTTTTTTTTTTTTTTTTTTAAGCCATTTTGGGCGAGCCTGATTTAGGAGGCGTCTGTCCTTAACGGGATGTAAGTATGAATCATGTTAGTAAGCGTATTTTGAAATATTTCCTACATCTGATCTATAGGCATTTTGCTTAATTTTACCTCCCAATCTGTAAGCTGAAGCTCCTGATGTAGTCCTATGAACTGAGCTTTACTGAAATCGGGTATTTTAGACACAAATATCTATTCTAACTTTTTTTAGCAGTTTAAATCTAAGTTGTGATCACTACTTGCAATAGTTTCACCAACTTCTACATCGGTTATCATGCTTTCGCGGCTAGTGATCAACAGATTGAATAAATTTCCATGTCTTTTGGGCCCTTTTACATGCTGAACTAAGTAATTGACACCGAGAAAATCTATGAAGCGACTACCTATATGGCCATGTTCAAGGATCATCCAATCAATGTTAGTAAAATTGAAATCACCCATTTTCAGTAAATTCCGGTTCCAGAAACTAGACAGTTCTTGAAACAACATTTTGTCGTCTACTAATGATAATGTTTTTTGCTTATATATTACACCTACATTCGTTTTGTGTCCATCTGCTTGGGTTAATTCGACCCACACGCTATCATATGCATCCTGTTGGAAAAAGCTGTGGCCTGAGGTTGCAACCGATCACAAAGGTTTCTCTCCTGAAGAGATCAGAACTGCGGCAGTTACCGCCTCTGTTAAATTGGCTAAGCTCCCTGGTTTCGATGATGTAACAGAGGATGAGTTTGAAGCCCTCATAGATGAACACTCTGCCCCATTAAACGATGATGACTTGGTTGAATTAAGGATATATACGGAAGAATCTGACAAAGAAGAAGAAGATGATGAAGTTGAAGTTGAAGTTGGGTTTACGTTAGAGAGGCTAGCCGATCTTCAGAGAAGAATTAAAAGTGTTCAGGCAGATTTAGAATCATGGAACCGTCACATGGTTCGTTCTATGGAGGCACAAAATAGCCTCGATCTTACTATGGACATGCTAAAGAATATGAAAAAGCAACGATCTCAGTTGCCTATTACAGTGTTCTTCACCCCAAGTAAAAAGCTTGAATCCCTAACCACACCCGAAACTGCGCCCTCCACCTCTGGAGAAACTTTACCTCCTCCTCCTTCTCCTCCGGTGTTTACTGAGCAGGAGTCTGAGGAAAATTGTAAACATTATATAATAAAGTAATTTAATGTGTTCTGATACTTTATTTCGTACTGTATGTGTATGAATATGACAAAACACAACTTCTTGAATTAATATGGGGAGCGTATTACGATGTTTGGGAAGGGTTGGGGGTGTTTTGAGGGTACCGTCAACTATCCGCGGTTTTTCAATATTCGCTGGGGTTCGTGGTCCCTACCCTCCCGCGATTATGGGGGATCGACTGTATACCGCTAGATTGGTTTTCCTCTCTAACGTATTACATGATTTACAAGGTATTTTGTACACACACCCTTTATCACTATTGACGGAATTATTTATGAGCAATTGTCTTACAGTGTTCTTATTGTTAAAAACTACGTTAATGTTAATACTATGTAATAAGTTTGGGATGCTTTGCAGGTTCTCTAGGTACGGTAAAACTAACATGTTATTCTTATTAAAATTTGAAATGATCTGAGGTTGTAAAATGTTCTTTTGGCACAATTATAAGCTGTATCAAGAACATGTTTAGGGCATCCCAGCTTAGTACCAGTATCATAAACACATTATTTCAACATCGATCTACACTGGGCTGCAAA
>NC_134782.1:29630417-29642917 GCF_046742065.1 Oratosquilla oratoria
ACACACACACAAACACACACACACACACACACACACACACACACACACACACACACACACACACACACACACACACACACACACACACACACACACACACACACACACACACAAACACCAACTCCTTGCCCACCAAGTGTTTATGCATGTTAGTAGACGTGTGATTCACCATGGTCTTGGATCACGTGTTGGACTCGTGATCGACAGCTATTTCCCTCATATATGAGCTCAGAGCTCATATATGAGCTCAGAGCTCTTATATGCCCGATCTATGGGTAACACTGACCTTACACACACACACACACACACACACACACACACACACACACACACACACACACACACACACACACACACACACACACACACACACACACACACACACACACACACACACACACACACACACACACACACACACACACACACACACACACACACACACACACACACACACACACACACACACACACACACACATACACAACACACACACACACACACACACACACACACACACACACATACACACACACACACACACACATACACACACACACACACACACACACACACACACACACACACACACACACACACACACACACACACACACACACACACACACACACACACACACACACACACACACACACACACACACACACACACACACACACACACCGAACTCCCTGCCCACGAGAGTAGGAGTAAAGACTCGGAGTGCATTGATACTTAATTATTTCAGCCCTGGCGTAATTTCAATCCGGACCGCCGTAGTGGTGGTCGGAAACTCTACCACCGTACCATTGAGTCTGTGCTTGCCTGTATATATATACATATATATGTATATATATATATATATATATATATATATATATACATATATATATATATGTATATATCATATATACATATATACACACGTATTTATACATACATATATACATGATTTCAAGAAGTCTACAGCGACAATGGCGTTGTTGAGCTTATAATGAAGCTTTAATTTGTCTCGTGCAACAAGTTTCTGTGCTGGTTCCAAATAGCTGAGAAGGTGTCCAAAAGACATTTGGTGCGGTTTTCTCTTTTTTATTTTCTCCAATACGTATTTCGACATTACTCGGTCATCCTCAGGGTTACAATGAGTCACAATGTTTTGGTGATTACAAGGGTTTATATACAGGTCGTACATTGGCTGAACACTGGGAAAGGTCATTGCCTATAGCCGTGATCAGTAGCGTTGTGTACGTGGAAGTAGCAACTTTCTTGTGGATTGTGGAAATGGGTGTAATTGTTTGTGTTATGTGCGTCTACTGCTTGGGAGTGTGGTTGTGGGCATGAGTTGTATGTTAATGGAAGGTTTTTCGATGTAGATGTTCACTGCTTCGGCCATCTTAAGGCGAAGGGGGTCGTGAGCTTTGTAAATGATTTTAGTGTTTTCATTTAGTGTTTGTCTGGTGATGGTGGTTTTGTGTTCTTTTATCATGTGTGTTTTGATGGTGCCATTCTGGAGGTGGTATATGAGTCTTTTGGAGAGGGTCATAGAAGTCATGCCAATGTATGAGGAGGTGCGGTGCTGACAATCACCGACAGGGCAATCGAACTTATACACGACGTTGACTTCTTGTAGAGGAGGGTTGGGGGGCTGGCTGTTGTTCTTCATTACCAGGGTGTGTGTTCTAGAGGTTTTGTAGTATATGATTAGGCGTATCTTAGTGTCTGGGTTGATAGGTCGAATGTTACGTGTGATAATATTTCGAAGTGTTCTTTCGTCTTCTTTGTAGACGGTGTTCATATGTCCTTTGTAGTACAGATCTAGTGTTGGTATATTGGTGTTTGTAGGTGTTGGTTGGGCGATAAAGGAGTTCATCTTGTTTTTGATGATGGATTCGATGGAGTGCTGTGGATAGCCGTTGTTGACGAGTAGTGTTGTTATACGTTGTAGTTCGTTATTCGTAGTTTTCCATGTACTGCTGTGGGAGAAGGCTCTGTTCACTAGTGATCGGATGACACTTTGTAGCGTTCTGGGCATTCGCTACTGCCGTTAAGACAGAAACCGAGGTTAGTGTCTTTGACGTAGACTTCAGTTGTGAATCGATCTACAGCTGTGCCTACTAGTATATCTAAGAAGGGGAGAGTGCCATCGTTGCGTTGGTGTTCATAGGTGTAATTGAGGGTTGAATGTTTCTTGAACATGTGAGAGAGTTGAGTTACTGTTTGGGGATATTTTGCGCTAATAAAAATGTCGTCGACATACCGGACGTAGATGGAGGGCTTCATGTCAGGATGGTCGTTGAAGATTTTCTCTTCGATGGATCCCATATAGAAGTTGGCGAAGAGTGGCCCAAGGGAGGATCCCATTGCCACGCCGTCAACCTGTACGCGCATCTTCCCATCTGGACCGTAGAAGGGGGCTTCCATCGTGCAGATTTCAAGGAGTTCTCGGAGGATTGCTTCAGGGATGGCGAGGGGTGTTGAGTTGGGCTTGTGGTAAATACTCACCATCCTTGAATCCTCCCAACCAGTAGGGGTTATAGCCTCATTAGATGTCGAGAATCTGTTCACAAATGTCCCAGTAAAAGAGACTATCGACCTCATCTGCCAGAGTATTTACCACAAGCCCAACTCAACACCCCTCGCCATCCCTGAAGCAATCCTTGGATACATGTATAGTAATGTTAAAAACCATAAGCCAGGTAACCCATTACGTCCTATCATCAGCCAGATTCCCACCCCCACGTATTACTTGGCCAAAAGACTCGCCACCCTTTTGACCCCATACGTTCCAGATAGGTACAGTGTGGCTTCTTCGTCTGACTTTCTGGAGCTTGTAAAAGGTTTAGACTCAAGCAAGCATATTGCCTCGCTCGATGTGGAGATTCTCTTTACGAACGTTCCCATAAATTTAACTATTGGTTTTATTTTGGACAGAGTATATTGTGACGTGTCTACCCCAAAGTTGAAAATCCCTGAACCAGCGCTGAAGTCTCTGCTTGAAATGTGTACAAAAGAAGCTCCTTTCAGATGCCCAAGAGGAAGAATGTATGTCCAAAGAGATGGCGTTGCCATGGGATCTCCATTGGGAGTTCTCTTCGCAAACTTCTTTATGGGTACTGTCGAGGAACAAGTCTTCGGTGACATCCAGAGACCTACCACGTATTGCCGATACATCGACGACACATTCATTTGTGTAGAAAGTGAGTCCGAGCTGCAGGTCTTACGTCAAACATTCGAAGAGAAATCCGGTCTACACTTCACCATGGAAAAAAGTACAGATGGGGCCCTCCCCTTCTTGGATGTCCTCCTAAAAGTCGAGGAGGACACAATTTCCACTTCGGTCTATGTCAAATCCACTAACGCTGGCCATTGTTTGAATGGTCAAAGCGAATGCCCTGACCGATTTAAAGAGACTACTATCGCAGCTTTCGTCAGGAGAGCGCTGTCCCAGTGCAGTGAGTGGAAAAACGTCAACATACCTGTACCAAACTGCATTAATTGGAAGAACGTTTGGTAATAACTCTCTTTCAAAAAACTCCATATACAAATTGCTAAGAATTGGAGACAGACAGTTCTCCATGGCCATACCAAATGTTTGAGTATAAAAGTTTCCTTTAAATTCAAACTTAGAGTCTATTACACACAATTTGATTAAACTAATAATAGTATGAGCAGGGAGTGTAAAGTCATGTTTCTTTAATTCTTTTTCTCTAAGTTTGAATTTAATGGAAACTTTTATACTCAAACATTTGGTATGGCCATGGGGAACTGTCTGTCTCCAATTCTTAGCATTTTGTATATGGAGTTTTTTGAAAGAGAGTTATTACCAAACATTCTTCCAATTAATACAGTTTGGTACAGGTATGTTGACAACATATGCATTTGGCCTAATGATCAACTTTTGGATACTTTTTTGTCAGATTTAAATAATTTGGTGCATTCCATTAAATTCACAGTAGAGGTTGAAGAAATAATATGTTACCATTTTTAGATGTAAATATTTACCGATGTGGAAGATACTTTTTTGTCAGATTTAAATAATTTGGTGCATTCCATTAATTCACAGTAGAGGTTGAAGAAAATCCAAGTTGTTACAGTTTTTTCTTCAGATGTAGAGCATATAGAATTTGTTCCCCTGAGTTCTTGGATCAAGAAATACAATTCATCTATGACATTGGAGAAAATTTAAAATATCCAAAACATCTTATTGATAAAACTAAAATCAAAGCTAGGAAATGTTTTCTTAATACGTCGCAGGTCAAACCATTTAATTATAAAAATATGTTAATTCCGTACCACGAAAATTTAATCCATCTTCCTAGCATTTTTTTTTTAATTTGGTATCCAGATAGTATTCAAAAATAATAATAACATTAAGAGTCTGTTAATTAAAAATTCTCCAAGAAGTAAAGAAGGATGTATTTATAATATACCATGTAAAAACTGTGATTTTATTTATATAGGCCAAACAGGCAAAGGCTAAGAAAAAAGAATAGGCCAACATAAATATAGTATTAGAACGGGGCAAGTGTCCAGTGGATTATTTGTCCACCAAAGGGATTATGGTCATGATATTGACTGGGGAAATTCTAAAATAATGACTTCTTGTAATAATATTATAGAAAGAAATATTATTGACTCTTGTTTTATAAAAAAAAAAAATTGGAAATAACATGAACAATTTTATTATTGACAAAATTGTGTGTGATAAAATGTAACATGGGTCCTCTCCGAGTACCCTTGTCTTCTTATGTATTTATTGTTTCTTTCTGTATTGCTTTTTTGTACCTTTGAAAATGTCTAAATAGACGAAAACGTTCGGTATCTGTTTTTTCAATTTCCCGGTGGTTTCTGCAAATATATTAAATATATAATAGTATTGTTTATGCTCATGATCATCTACCAGCTTATGAGCACTTTCAAATTTCCTTTGTGCCCCTCCCCTCCCCCCCCCAAAAAAAAAATAAGAAAATCATCTGTTATTTCATTTGTCCAATCTTATAAACCTTCTATCACAATATTAGGAAAAAATGCGACAAATCATGATGAGGAAAGGTTAATGGAGGATGCCCTACCTAGTACTTACTGCAGAATTAATTTGACCATGTTATCATAAAAACCAGGAATCAGTTCAGGAAAGAGAGAGACAACCTTCCCTTGTGCACACTGTTCATAGCTGCTGTTGTTCCTCCCCTTTTCAGTCATCACATATGCTCTAATGTCATTCCTATATGGCCTCTGAGACTGGTCAAAGTTTATCTAAGGGCATTATCCCAGCATGACATAGCTCCTACAAAACAGTAAACCACACAAAAACACTTCCATTGACTTTTACATACATGAAGACGTACGTGCATAGTGCATACGTAGTGGATATATACTATGAACGACGGGAGGCCGGCGTGAATCACGATGACGTAGGGGGACAAAATGTGCAAAAGAGATCGGATGACCGTGTTCGACCAGATGTCCGTGATGGGGGAAATATTAATGTTAAATTTGATGGGAGAAATGTTAATGAGGCATTGAATGTCAATGAAGGATCAAATAATAATATAGAGCAAGGTATAAATAAAAAACAAAATGATAATGTAAGACATGATGTTGAAACTCAAAATGTGTCAAAAAGAAATAATCACGAGTTTCTTAAAACCATGTACTTTAATGATCGTAGTATTAGGAACAAATTTCAAGAAATACAGGCGTATGTCAAAAGCGAAAATCTCGATATGATAGGAATAACTGAGACATGGTTAAATGGTACAGAGTTCGAAGCTGAATTTAATATTGCGGGATTTAAACACTTTCATCAGGATAGAAACCACAAGAAAGGTGGGGGTGTTCTATTGTACGTTAAAAACAATGTTCATGCTTGTGTTTTAGAGAAAGTGAAACAGGATGCATATGATAGTTTGTGGGTTGAGTTAACCCAAACAAATGAAAAAAAATGAATATAGGTGTAATATATAGGCCAAAGACATTATCATTAGCAGACGACAAACTGTTATTTCAAGAACTGTCTAGTTTCTGCAACCGGGATTTATTGATAATGGGTGATTTCAATTTTACTGACATTGATTAGATGACCCTTGAACATGGCCATATAGGTAGTCGCTTGATTGATTTTCTTGGTAACAATTACTTAATTCAGCATGTAAAAGAGCCCACAAGATATGGAAACTTACTCGATCTATTGATCACTTGCCGCGAAAGCATGGTAACTGACGTAGAAGTCGGTGAATCTGTTGCAAATAGCGATCACAACTTAAGTTAGATTCAAACTCCTAAAGAATTTTAGAATAGATACTTGTGTTTCTAAAATACCCGATTTCAGTAAAGCTTAGTTCATAGGACTACGTCAGGAGCTTCAGCTTACAGATTGGGAGGCAAAATTAAACGAAACACCTGTAGATCAGATGTAGGAAATTTTTCAAAATACGCTCACTAAGATGATTCAAACTTACATTCCTTTTAAGGACAGACGTCCCCCAAATCAGGCTCGCCCAAAGTGGCTCGACAAAGAAACTGAAAAAAGTATTGCTAAAAAGAGAGAGGCTTATAAGAAATATAAGTGCTCGGGTGCATCTAATGACTATGAAAGTTATGTATCAATACAGAGAGATTTAAAAAAGACAATAAGAAAAAGAAAACGACAATACGAAATGAACATCGCTGATAAATCCAAAGAGAATCCCAAAGAATTCTATAGTTACATTAAAAGGTTGTTAGGAATCACATTGGTCCACTATTATCTGCTGACGGTCAACTTGAATATTCAAATGAAGGAATGTGTAATATCCTAAACAATTATTTTAGCTCGGTATTCGTAAACAAAACACCTCAAAGTGAATTCCAAACTGAAACCTGTGAAAAGTCTAGGGTAAACTTACTCACTATGGTAAATATAACAAAAGAAAAAATAATAGACCGGGTATCCCAAATGCTTGTAGACAATAGATACCCACACCAAGTCGTTTCAAGTGTGGTCAAACGCACTATAAACAAGTGGTATAACCAGAAAAACAACTCCTTACAGATCATCCCACCTAGCAATAAAATTAATTTATATTATAAGTCTCAGATGTCAACCTCGTATAAGACCGAGGAACGAATTATCAAGGACATAATTAAAAGAAATGTCAAACCTATTAACGAGAGCGATAGGTTAAATCTAGTAATTTTCTATAAAAACAAAAGGATTAGTAACCTGATCATGAGAAATAACACCACTCCTGAACGCCCTCTCCTTCAACGTAGTCATGCCGTATACAAATTTGTATGCCAACATGAGGACTGTGGGCCTCAAGCATCGTATATTGGTATGACTACTACTAAAGTATCGAGAAGGCTTACTCTTCATTTATCTACAGGCACCATCAAAATTCATTATAGTAACCAATACCAACTACGACTCACAAGAGAAGACCTCGTAAAGGGTACTTCCATTATTGCCACGGAAAAAGACCACAAAAGACTTGCGATTATCGAAGCGTTGCATATCAAACACAGCAACCCCGACATGAATAAGCAGCTTCAAGATCTCCAAATTCTCCCTTCTTCTAAAGCCATGATCGCACATTTCCATGTTGATGATGTCCATTCTTCCACCTCACAGCACGGTGAACAATTGACCACCCCACGGCGTGGGTGATCAATTGTCATTGCTGGGGTTTTTGTCCTTTTGTCCACCTCTCCTATGTTCGTACTTATTTCATATTATATGTTTGTTTATAACCTCTCCTTAGCTCATTTATGTAACACTATTTCTGTATATTTCCGATTTGACAATTGTATGTATTATTCTGCCGTGAAAATGAAGTTGTGCAACTTCGAAACGTTCGTACCGAAATATCTACTAGTTTGACTATCCTACCTCAGTGTTGAAATGTCCTTTGCTGACCTTCTACATAGATTGCCTCTTGAAATACGTCGCCTTGTTCGCAGTATTGAACAGGTTAACAAGAAAATTGTGAGTTGTCATCATACTATTATATACAACATATATATATATATATATATATATATATATATATATATATATATGTGTGTGTGTGTGTGTGTGTGTGTGTGTGTGTGTGTGTGTGTGTGTGTGTGTGTGTGTTTATATATATATATATATATATATATATATATATATATATATATATAAAATCAGCCATCCTGAGTCCACTGCTGAACAAAGCTCTCCTTCATAGCATTCCATGGATCATACGACCGCGCCATCCTCTGCCACGTTACTCCTGCAAACTTCTTAATCTCGTCTCTCCATCTCCTATCTCGCGGCATCCACTCAGTAACACACTTGCTCCATGGCTCACCAGTCGTTCGCACTAATTTACCTGCCCAATTCCACTTCCACTCTCTTACCGCCTCCACAATATCTTTCACTCTACTCTGCTCTCTCACCCAACTTGCTCCCTTTCGGTCTCTCAGAGTTATTCCCATCATTGATCTCTATATTCTCCTCTGATATACATACATGTATATATATATATATATATATATATATATATATATATGTATGTATATATATATATATATATATATATATATATACATTGTAGAAAGGAACATAATTGAATCATGTTACATTAGAAATATTTTTGAAAATAATATGAATTTAAGGTTAGGTTTTTATTATTAAAAAGATCGTAAATAATTCCTCTGCAGTCGGGTAGCATTGTACCTTTCCCAGTTCCTCTACCACTATGTATATATTACGACCTTTAATAATTTTTTGTATTCTTTGTGCCCTGATGATGTCTTGAATATATATATATATACATACATACACACACACACACACACACACATATATATATATATATATATATATATATATATATATATATGTGTGTGTGTGTGTGTGTGTGTGTGTGTGTGTGTGTGTGTGTGTGTGTGTGTGTGTGTGTGTGTGTGTGTGTGTGTGTGTGTGTGTGTGTGTGTGTGTGTGTGTGTGTGTGTGTGTGTGTGTGTGTGTGTGTGTCTGTGTGTGTGTGTGTGTGTGTGTGTGTGTGTGTGTGTGTGTGTGTGTGTGTGTGTGTGTGTGTGTGTGTGTGTGTGTACATATATATTATATATATACATATATATATATGAATATAAATACATACACACACAAACATGTGAAAATTAATTCAAAGAGAATCAATAGAAAATTCGAAGCCTAAGATGATCAGCCAGACTGAGGTATCAACGATATGGCGACAGCCAAGCTGAGGAGAGTAAAGCGTGACCTCTCCAAGATTTGTCTTACTTTGTCTATGTACAGATCACTCGTATACATGTCTACATTCCAACTGTAGATGCAGAACGATTTTCTAAACATCTTGGTATTTTTCTAAAGCGTTTTGTTTTTGTTTTATTTTCTGTATTGCGTGTTTGATTTTCTCAGTATAAGTTCCCAATGCCTATTGGAAATCTATTTCTTCCCCTCTCTTTTCCAAAGAAATCTATTTTCCGAAAGGTGCAAAGGTACAAATCTTACGAAAGAAATTAATTTCTAATTGATTTGATGTCGCTGTTCACTAGCGAATTTCTCAAATAGTTACGTTGGCGATAAGCGTGAAGGGATTCGTTCCGGTCCCTACTACTCCCACTGGGTGCAGCGGCCATGGGGTGAAACGGGTGATTAATGGGTGTAGTAAGCGCCCTCCCCAATCTCGATAGTCAGGTTGACTATGAGTTCTCATGGTTTTATGCTGTCAAGTGGTCGAGCGGTCTAAGGCGAGTGTGTCTTGGGAGTTTACTTCCAGACGCATCGGGTTCGAATCCCGTGCGCTACTGTCAAGGAGATTGTCTGATTGATGTCGCTGTTCACTAGCAAATTTCTCAAATAGTTACGTTGGCGATAAGCGTGAAGGGATTCGTTCCGGTCCTTACTACTCCCACTGGGTGCAGCGGCCATGGGGTGAAACGGGTGATTAATGGGTGTAGTAAGCGCCTTCCCCAATCTCGATAGTCAGGTTGACTATGAATTCTCATGGTTTTATGCTGTCAAGTGGTCGAGTGGTCTAAGGTGAGTGTGTCTTGGGAGTTTACTTCCAGACGCATCGGGTTCGAATCCCGTGCGCTACTGTCAAGGAGATTGTCTGATATATATATATATATATATATATATATATATGTATATATGTACGAGTATATATGTTTATATATATACATATATATAATATATATATGTATATATATATATTTATATATACACACATATACATATATGTATATACACATATACATATACATATACATATATATATGTATATATATATATACATATGTATATATATATATGTATATTTATATATACATACATACATATACCAAGGCTTTTTCCCCCTTCCAAGGGAGGTAGCCAAAAAGGGAAAGGCATAAAAACACTCCCACCCATTTCATCCCTAAATACACTCCACACCCCTCCCACCCTTCCTCTCATCTGAGCACCTCCTGGATGACGGGTCATCCCTGCACCCTGCCCACCGCCCTGGGTCAGAAGCAGTGTCGCAAGACACAGTACATCCACAGCGAGGCCGCTTCATTTAATCGGCGACCCCCCCTCTCCGTCCCCCTTTGCATATAAGGCGAGGACGGGGAGAAATCCCTTCGGGCTGCGTCAAAATTTACTCACACATACTACCCCACCCCCCACTTCCCCGCCCATTCCTCCTCATGCAGTCACAACATCATCCATATACAACCATTCTCCACTCACCTCTGTCTTCCGTCCTCTCCCTTCCTTCCTCAACAGACATTCCCCTCTTCCCCAAAGCCCCCTTCACCCCATCCATCCACCTCATCCTAGGACGTCCCCTCATGTTCACTCCCTCCACATCTGCCTTCCATACCTCTTTTACTAGTCTTTCTTCACTCATTCTTTCCATGTGTCCAAACCATCCTAATATTCTTTCATCAACCCTATCTCCCAAATCCTTTTTCACCCCTGTTCTCCTCCTCACCTCCTCATTTCTCACTCTATCTAGCCTATGTAATAATTTGTGTATATATATATATATATATATATATATATATATATATATATATATATGTATATGTATATATATATATATATATATATATATATATATATTACAGATGTAGAGAGAGAATATTTTTCCCTTACGTGCCAGTCGTATAGTCCTGCGTGGCTTGAGCCGTGGGCGGTCGCTGGCTAACTGTTTCCACTCAATGCCTTGCATGCTGCAGTAATGTTTATTACATACGGTTTTGAGCCTTACTAACATTCGAAGAGAGCGAGAGACATTTTTCTATTTTTCAATTGGAATGGTTGTAGAATGTACGTTCTTGATCATTTGTGTTAAAGTGACGAGACAAAGAGAAAATATGAATGGAAATGAGATATCGGTTTTGTACGAGTATTTTAGATGAAGTGATCCTAAGGCAATCAGTTGCCTAAATTTCTGAAAGTTCACTCAGACAAGGAAAATTCCTTCAAAATTGAAATTGACTAAATGTCACATGGTGCGTTTTGAATTCTGCGTTCCCAGCAAAATGGGGAAAAGGGCCTTTGGTATATGTATGTATGCATGTATATATATGTGTATGTATGTATGTATGTATGTATGTATGTATGTATGTATGTATGTATGTATGTATGTATGTATGTATGTATGTATGTATGTATGTATTTGTGTATGTATGTATATATTTGTGTATGTATGTATGTATGTATGTATGTATGTATGTATGAATGTATGTACGTATGTATGTAATTGATTTGATGTCGCTGTTCACTAGCGAATTTCTCAAATAGTTACGTTGGCGATAAGCGTGAAGGGATAAGTTCCGGTCCTTACTACTCCCACTGGGTGCAGCGGCCATGGGGTGAAACGGGTGATTAATGGGTGTAGTAAGCGCCTTCCCCAATCTCGATAGTCAGGTTGACTATGAGTTCTCATGGTTTTATGCTGTCAAGTGGTCGAGCGGTCTAAGGCGAGTGTGTCTTGGGAGTTTACTTCCAGACGCATCGGGTTCGAATCCCGTGCGCTACTGTCAAGGAGATTGTCTGATTGATGTCGCTGTTCACTAGCAAATTTCTCAAATAGTTACGTTGGCGATAAGCGTGAAGGGATTCGTTCCGGTCCTTACTACTCCAACTGGGTGCAGCGGCCATGGGCTGAAACGGGTGATTAATGGGTGTAGTAAGCGCCTTCCCCAATCTCGATAGTCAGGTTGACTATGAATTCTCATGGTTTTATGCTATCAAGTGGTCGAGCGGTCTAAGGCGAGTGTGTCTTGGGAGTTTACTTCCAGACGCATCGGGTTCGAATCCCGTGCGCTACTGTCAAAGAGATTGTCTGATATATATATATATATATATATATATATATATATATGTATATATGTACGGGTATATATGTTTATATATATACATATATATAATATATATATATATATATATTTATATATACACACATATACATATATGTATATACACATATACATATACATATACATATATATTTATATGTATATATATATACATA
>NC_134782.1:29670417-29672917 GCF_046742065.1 Oratosquilla oratoria
GATTCAGGTTAAACTACAAATGCAATTGCCCCTTTGGGCTAAATACAATAAGTGCCAGGCCTTGACCTAGGGCACAATAGCTCTGACCTCCGGCCGGTAGGTTCGTGACCTACCCAGCCTCTGGCAGTAGGTTCTTCACCTACCCCAGCTCTGGCTACATGACATGGGTGTTAAACATTTTATAGGAGTGTTAGTGGTTTCAAGCAAGGGTGTTAGTCTTGTTATTCATTGTATGGGGTCTGTTCTATGTAAGAGGGTCAGTCCTACAATTGGTGGATATTGTTTGGTATATCATATATATATACTAGTTTATGCTTAATACACTAGGGCAGTTATAATAAAAGGATTTATGATAGGTTAGTCTGGTGACACTAGGCATCTATATCTTGTTTGTCTTCAAATGTGCTGCGTTAGGTGTGCATGTCGTGGGAAACGCAAGGTAAGCAAGAGGAAGTCTCGCTCTGTTGCAAGCATGTGGATCACGTGCGTGGTGGGTGATGGTTAGTAAGTGGTAATGGATACATTTAAAGTTGGAGAACGATATTCAAGTTCTGAATGTCGAGCATTAGTCTCTGGTATTGGTTGCAGGACGGATCATAGAAGAAACAACGACTGAAAGGTTTGTACTGGAAGTGACAGAAACGTATTTTATAAATAAAGTTTTCATTGCCAGATTTTTACCCAAGATGTTACAATGTCATATCATTACCTCCGGAATGATAAAATGACTTTTGCGTTGTACATAGTTGATGGGACCATTCCTAACAAGATAATTATAAGGAATGTTACCATTTATTGGCAAAACTTATTTTCCAAACAACCTGTAGCTGCATTTAGTGATGTTGTTACCTATTTTTTCATTGATCTGGGTAAAACTTAATGAGCCCCTCTTAAAACAAGCGTGCCAAGAGTGTGGAATAATCATACCTGGACACGTTATCTCTTGCTGCAGAGAGCAAAAGGTTGGTTGAATCAAACAAACAGTGAGTTCCAGACGTATAATTAAAACTACAGTGCTTATTTGTCTGACCCTTATTCTATGATTACTAGAAAAAAAATAAGTTACTTATTCATACGCTCAAACAACATCAAGAATCCTTTCATCTTTGTTTCTCTGTGGACCGTCATGGTATTCATAGGAGTTCGGAAAAACCTTCAGGTTATTTTCCAGTCGCTTCCTTAGCCACAGGCAGGAGGGTAACTCGCTCCTACGACGCTGCAGATGTAGGAGATGGAGAACGTGGTTCCTGTGTCTGTCGAAGTATATGTGATTGTCATGGTCATCAAGGAAGTACTCCAGACAAAGAGAGCAAGCTTCTGCTTTCCAGGATCAGCAGTTGTGTCTTCAGCTGGAACTTCTTCGACTAAGCTCCCACTAAGCGCCCTGTGGAATCATAAGATGTATGAAAGGTGATGATGTGAAAACAGTTTCATTTGAAGAGATCACATTTACCCTATATTGTCAAGAGGCAGACTAGATTGATGTCGATTTTAATGATATCTGGTAAGTTATCAATGAGGCTGGGAAACTTTAATAGGAGATCAGGAAACAAATAAATTTCTAGATGTGGTGCAGGATAATTTCCTAAAACAAGTGATTACCGATCCTACGAGGGGAGAAAATACTCTGGACTTAGTTTTAATTAATAATGAGCGCCTAATGAGTAACGTAAAAGTGGGAGATAATATAGGCTCTAGCGATCATTAAGAAATAAGATTTAATATTATTTGGAAAAAATAAAAAAGTACGAATAACGTCCAAGTACCAGACTTCAGTAGAGCAAACTTTGACAATATAAAAACCTATTTGAAATTGAATATGAAATATCATGCGGACGATGCGGACGTTTCGGACATTGTTGAGTCTCGGTGCGTGACCGGGGGGGCAGGTCATGGCCAGAGGTTGGGTCATGGAAGTTAATATGCATACCTTGGGTCAGGTCATTTGGGGGCGAGGACTCAACAGACAGGTAGGCGATTTAAAAGAAATGTATAGCAATCTAACTTATTTAATTATTAATGCACAAAATACATTTATTCTCCTGAAGTCAATACGGAAAAATAGTAATACTCCCAAATGGGTGACAGACAGATTGAAACATGAGATCAGAATAAAAAGAGGACTTTACTTAAAAATAGAAAACGAGGAAACACACCTTAGATCAAGATATAACGAAATGGCAAAGCTGGTTAAAAGGAATACACGTACAGCGAAACGTAATTATGAAATTAAGGTTGATAGTCAAGCAAGATCCAACCCAAAGAGTTTGTTTCATCTCTATAGAACAAAAATATAGAAAGAATAGGACCAATTAAAAGCGATGAAAATGTCATGATAGAATTGGAGGAAAAAAATGAGTGAGGAGTTTAACAATTATTTTCTATCGATGTTTACTAATTAGAGGTTAGATAAAGTACCTGACTGCGTTCCGATTTTCAGAGGGGATGAAGAAAGTAGTCTATCTAATATCAGCATTAGTAAAGAAGAAGTAGTCAAGCA
>NC_134782.1:29677917-29680417 GCF_046742065.1 Oratosquilla oratoria
TGAACAGGGGCTACACGTGAAAGGAGACAAACCCAACTTGTCTCCGCCCGGCCGTGTGTGTGTGTGTGTGTGTGTGTGTGTGTGTGTGTGTGTGTGTGTGTGTGTGTGTGTGTGTGTGTGTGTGTGTGTGTGTGTGTGTGTGTGTGTGTGTGTGTGTGTGTGTGTGTGTGTGTGTGTGTGTGTGTGTGTGTGTGTGTGTGTGTGTGTGTGTGTGTGTGTGTGTGTGTGTGTGTGTGTGTGTGTGTGTGTGTGTGTGTGTGTGTGTGTGTGTGTGTGTGTGTGTGTATGTATGTGTTAGCCTGGGGTCGCAAAGCACCAAGTTACCGTGTGTAGCCGCGGGGAGGCACACCAGGAGTCTTGACGATAGAGAGCCTGTGTACTGGTAGAGGAGACTTAAGCACTTAGCTCCTTTTTCGCACTAGGCTAGCCAGCAGTGGAACAACCTACATAGTGCCCTGCACGAAGCCGTAGTACTGACTTTAGGGTACTCCAGGCCCATCAAACAGGATTGGCACGATCAGAATGCTCCCGGCGTACACCGACTGCTGAAAACACACACACACACACACACACACACAATGCTCTCCTAAGAGATCCCCAGTCCAAAGCACTCAAATCGCATTCATCCTCAAGGCCGATGTACAAAGACACCTAAGGTGCATGTAAAATGATTGGTGGAAAGAAAGAGCTCTGCAAATACAATAATATGCTGACAGTAACAATATATATTGCTTCTACGATGCAGTTAAAACAATATACGAGCCAGTGAGACACGGGAACCATCCCATCAGATCCTCATATGGCAATATATTGTACAAGAACAATGAAGAGATAATCTCTAGATGGGCTGAGCACTTCAACAACTTACTCAACCAATCCAACCCTCTCACACCAAACATACTGGATCAGCTGCCCAATCTTCTATCTTCCCATAGTACAGGAAATGGATAGGGGCCCCCAGCTGGCTGAAGTTATAAAAGTTGTCAGGGAACTAAAGAACAACAAAAGCCCGGGGCCAGATGGCATAACTGTCGAGATTTTCAAGGCGGGAGGATACTGTCTGAAGCTACACCTGATTGAACTACTCCAAGAAATGTGGGCAACAGGTGAAGTACCACAAATTCTGAAGGGTGCCAATATCGTTATCATCTACAAGAGAAAAGGAGATCGAGCAGTCTGTGGCAATAGTCGAGGGATCTCAATCTTGGAAGTCTCAGGGAAAGTGCTAGCCAAGATCATGCTTTCTCGGTTAATCACGAACCTCTGAAAATGAGCTCCCAGAAAGTCAATGTGGCATTCAAAAGGACCGCAGCACCACCGCTATGGTATTTTCCATTCGTCAGATACAAGAGATATGCAGGGAGCAAAATAAAGGCCTGTTTATCGTTTTCATTTGATGTCACGAAGGCTTTTGATACCGTGAACCGTGTGTTATTATGGGCATTATTAAAGAAAATGTGAATTACTCCAAGGTCCCTCAGAGTCCTCCCAAACCTCCACGATGGCATGCAGGCTCGAGTCCAAGCGTGCGGCTCACTATCTTCCTGGTAAGTCATACTTCTCTAGGGGAAGACACTGGTGTGATCATCCAATATCAACTGGACGGAAACCTATTCA
The DNA here is from genome assembly GCF_046742065.1 of Oratosquilla oratoria. NCBI lineage: Eukaryota > Metazoa > Arthropoda > Malacostraca > Stomatopoda > Squillidae > Oratosquilla > Oratosquilla oratoria. The sequence continues at coordinate 29,679,535 of NC_134782.1, forward strand.
ATCTTCTCCGTTTCCAGACCAGAACCAAAATTTTCACCTCACAAGTAACCGAACTTCAATATGCTGACGACTGTGCTGCCATTGCTCACGACTCTGTCTCCCTGCAGAACATTCTTGATCCTTTTTCCTTTAGGTACTCTGCAATGGGCCTTAAGGTCAGCACTCTCAAAACGTAAGTGTTAGTGCAGTGCACGGAACCACCGCAGGAACCTTTCCAATTCCACATGCACGGTGAGCCAATCAAAACCGTGGAACACTTCACATACCTTGGCAGTATACTCACGTCAGACTGCTCTGTAGACATGGAGCTCCAAAGGAGGATAAACCTTGCCTCAATAGCGTTCGGCCGATTGCGAGATAGAGTTTTCTCGAACAACAACCTCAGAGTCGACACAAAGGCTGCTGTGTACAGGGCTGTAGTTATCTCCATTCTGTTGTATGGCTCGGAGACTTGAACGCTGTACAACCACCAGAGCCGCATCTTAGAGAAGTTTAGCATCAGATATCTCCATAAGATTCGTGGTGTATCGTGGATAGAGAAGATCACCCATGATGAACTATACCTTCGCATTCAAACCATCAGCATTGAAACTATTATGACACAACGACACCTGCGCTGGTTGGGCCACACCATAAGGATGCCAGAACACCGGCTCCCACTGCGGATCCTGTATGGACAGCCCGCTGAAGGCAACAGAAAAATGGGTGGCCTAAAGAAGAGGTACAAAGACTATACCAAAGAACTACTCAAGAAAGGTAACATAGAACTCCAAGAGCTGGAGGCTCTGGCTGCTGACAGATCGACGTGGCGAACTGCATGTGCCAGAACAATTGAGCGATTGAACGATGTCCAGTCCCTGAGGAGAGCAGAAAACAGAGCCGG
>NC_134782.1:29685417-29690417 GCF_046742065.1 Oratosquilla oratoria
TCCGGCGTCGTACAAATTTATGCGGTAATGGTAATACATCACACTGGAAAGATTGATAATATTCTATCCTACCTATAACACATTACACCTCGAGTTAATGAATTCTTATTTAGTAATAATAGAAAACCTGAATGTAATGTATTACATTGCATTCTGGATACGGAAGTAAAACAAAATATTGAAAATTACACTTTTGTAATATACTAATCCTGTCTAGCAAAATATTTAACTTACAATCCCTCATTATATTCAGACAAGGGCATTTAGATTATTTTTTTCATCGTGTTTAGTACAGGTGTTGGGCAGAGGGTAAGTGGTGAAATGTGTGTTTTGAGAGACATTTAGTCAAAGAGTTGGATTAGGTTAACTTACATAAGAGCATAAGAATAAAGAAGATTACACTAGACCATAATCTCTACTCTTAAAGTTATCTCATCTTCTCCTAAAATGACCCATGGTTTCATTGCTCACTACATAATTAAAAAAAGTTGACGAAAAGAAACCAAATAACTACAGGCCTATAAGTTTGACTTCAATCGTAGGAAAAATAATGAAAACTATCATCAGAGATGCTATTGAACATCATTTAGAAAGTAACTGTTTGATAAATGACAGCCAGCATGGTTCCAGACGGAAACGTTCTTACGTGACTAACTTACTCGAATTTTAAAACCCAGTCATCTCGAATTATGACAAAAGAAACAATATAGATTTAATATATCTAGACTTTGCAAAAGCTTTTGATACCGTCCACCATGAAAGACTACTTACTAAATTAGCTTTACACGGAATAAGTGGTAGCCTATTAAGTTGGCCTAGTAATTGGTTGAATGATCGAAAACAGAGAGTTGTTTTAAATGGAAAAACTTCTGGATGGAAAAATGTTACGAGTGGAGTTCCTCAAGGTTCCGTTCTTGGGCCACTTTTATTCTTAGTATATATAAATGATATAGATTGCGGACTAAAATCTATTGTTTTCAGATTTACTGATGATACAAAACTGTGCGAAATGGCAAATGATCACTTAAACCAGTTAGATATTCAAGAAGATTTAGATAAATTACAGCAATGGTCTGAAAAGTGGCTATTGAAAATTAACATAAATAAATGCAAGGTAATGCACAAAGGTAAAAATAAGAGTAAGTACGATTATTAGTTATTTGGAAATTCGTTAACAAAAGTGGATAGTGAAAAGGATCTCGGCGTAATCATCAATAACAATCTCAAATCATCTAAGCAGTGTATTTCAGCCTCTAAGAAAACAAATAAGATTCTAGGACTGATTGCACGATCTTTTGACTTCAAAAGTCCATCACTAATTAACAAGCTATATAAATCGTTAGTTTGTCCACATTTGAAATATGCCGTTTCCGTATGGTCACCGAATCTCATTAAAGACATTGACAGATTGTAAAAAGTACAACGGCGAGCCACAAAACTGATTCCAAATATAAAAAAAAATCATATGAAAATTGACTAAAACATATGAATCTGTTTTCCCTAAAAATGCGTAGACTCAGAGGTGACTTGATACAGGTCTTTAAGATTCTAAAGGGAATTGATAACATAAAAAATGACAAAATTTTCACACAGAATGAGAATCTCATTAAAGACATTGACAGATTGGAAAAAGTACAAAGGCGAGCCACAAAACTGATTCCAAATATAAAATAAAAAAAATCATACGAAAATCGACTAAAACATATGAATCTGTTTTCCCTAAAAATGCGTAGACTCAGAGGTGACTTGATACAGGTCTTTAAGATTCTAAAGAGAATTGATAACATAAAAAATGACAAAAATTTCACACAGAATGAGAATCAGATATGAAACAATGATCTTAAACTGTCAGGGAATAGATTTAATTTGGAAGTGGGTACAAACAATCTCGCCAACCATGTAGTTAATTCCTGCAGAGGCAGTGGAATGTAGTTCAGTTCGAAGTTTTAAGAATCATTTACATAAGCATCTAAGCAAGATGCTGTAATGACTGTCATTTATTTTATATTATTTGTTTATTTGTTTTGTTATTATTTGTCTGTTTGTTTATTATTATTTTCTTGATTCTCATTTATTATTAGTTATATGTCTATTTATTATTATTTACTATTTACCTGTTTGTTTATTATTTAGCTATACATATGCATTTATTTGATCTATTATCATTTACATTATTATATTTTTTATCTATTCATTCATTTATTTATTTATTTATTCATTTATATATTTATTTATTTATCTATTTATTTATTTATTTATTTATTTGTTTATTTATTTATTCATTTATTTATTTATTTATTTATTTGTTTATCTATTTATTTATTTACTTATTTATTTGTTTATTTATTTATTTATACATTTATTTATTTATTTATTTATTTATTTATTTATTTATTTATTTATTTATTTATTTATTTATTTATTTATTTATTTATTTATTTATTCATTTATTTACTTATTTATTTATTTATTTATTTATTTATTTGCTCATTTATCATATTATTTATTGTTTATTTATTTATTTATTTATCTATTTATATATTCATTTATTCATTCATTGATTTATTTATTTGTTTATTTATTCATTTATTGATTTATCATTATATTTTTCGCATCCGACCTTGATATGGAACAAAAGGTCTCCTGTCGGCATGCTCCGCCTTTGTAATCTTTGTAATTGCTAAGTCTATTCCATTCGCAGATCTATGTCCCATATCACCTTTCGTCCATATCTCTATAGTTATCTAACCTTCTTCTAAAAGTACTCACAATTTCAGCGCTCACTACTTAGTTACTAAGGCTATTCCATTCCTTAACCCGTCTGTTGGTAAACCAGATTGTTCTAGTCCAGCGTTTCTCGACCGGGGTTCCTCGGAACCTTATGGTTCCACAAAAGGTTCATAAGGGTTCCGCGAGAACAAGTGAGATAAGCTAATGCATTCTTTATCTTTTATTTAATTTCATATACGTAATATAATTAAACACGCACGACACATTCTTGGTTATTGTAATAATGTAATATAGACGTCATCCTATCTAATCTATTATTACGATGGAAATAGAATGAGAAAGATATGGTATATGTTTTTTTTTCCAGGGGTTCCTTGAGACATGCAATTTATTTTAAAGGTTACACAAGGGTTAAAAGGTTGAGAAACGCTGTTCTAGTCTATGGATGGAGAACACCTTGAAGTATGAGTAGGCCTAAGAGGGCACCTTGAACCAAGAAAAAATAAAGAGGCCGTTCTTTTCCTGCCATAAGAGCTATAAATAGACCAGCGAAGGAATGGGTCTTTGGGTTCCATATGTATAAATACCACTATAAAGATGAAGAACAAATGTATCACACCTCGATAGGTTTTCTGTGGAGGTGTTGTGCTCTGGACCTGAGGTTCTTTTATCTGAAAGGAGCTTGTGTAAGGTAATATTACCATTATCACAGGGATTCACGTAAAGTTGTGTAATACGAATTATCTTAAAAAGGAAAAGAAAAATGTATAAATGTTTGTATACACACGCACACACACACACACACACACACACACACACACACACACACACACACACACACACACACACACACACACACACACATATATATATATATATATATATATATATATATATTTATATATATATACATATATATACATACATATACACACACACACACACACACACATATATATATATATATATATATATATATATATATATATATATATATATATATGACAAGAGAAAAGACAAATGTATGGCAAGAGTGGTATAGGTAAATTCCAGGAAGGAGCAGAAGTATTTTATTCTCTAACGTTTCGACAGTCTTCTTCAGAGAGATAATAGTACAGGCAAATTGGAATACATTGTCTATATACTAAGCGGGTCATCTCACAGGTCGCCTTGGGAAAGAGTCCACCATTTGTGCCCCCTCGATGATTAATCTTGCTGTTGTGTGTGCCAAATTTACAAATCCTTCTCTATGATTGGTTGATTTAAAAGTATTAATATATGCAGCTTCAATCGTTTTTCTTGTCGTCTTTTTCATACCGGTGTGTAGGATTTTGGTGTTGTTCCAATTAGGCATATGTCCGTGTTGTGTAGCGTGTACTACTAGCGAATTAGATGTCCTGTGGTGTCGCATGTCATTCTTGTGTTCGTATAATCTTTTTGTTATTCCTCTTGAAGTTTCTCCAAAATAAACTGCATCACATCCACCACATGGAATCTTATAAACCACGCTCTTTTCATTTTTCTCTTCCGTGTGTTGTTTACTGGATAAAATGTCCCGTGTTTTCTGTCCTGAGGAGTGTACGACTTCCATCCCTATTCTCGCTAGAAATTTGGAAATTAATTCGCCTCTCGAGGAGAAAGGAACCCCTAAAAAATCTTTTTCTTTCCTCTGTTCTTCTGTGACTGTGTTTTTTCTTCTCCATATTTGTTTGGCTTTATTTTTGTATGAGGCCCGGTGGATATTTTAGGCGGTTGAACGTCTCTGTAATGTGTAAAAATTCCTCGCTACAAATTCTAAATGCTCTAAGGAAAAAGCCAATTATTATGCCAGATTTCGTTCTTTTGTCGTGTCGTGATGAGTAATGAATAAAATCTTCTTTGTTTGTTGGTTTCCTATATACTGAAAATTTGGCACTTCCGTCAATACGGGCCACCGGGCCTCATACAAAAACTGAAAAATAAAGCCAAACAAATATGGAGAAGAAAAAACACAGTCACAGAAGAACAGAGGAAAGAAAAAGATTTTTTAGGGGTTCCTTTCTCCTCGAGAGGCGAATTAATTTCCAAATTTCTAGCGAGAATAGGGATGGAAGTCGTACACTCCTCAGGACAGAAAACACGGGACATTTTATCCAGTAAACAACACACGGAAGAGAAAAATGAAAAGAGCGTGGTTTACAAGATTCCATGTGGTGGATGTGATGCAGTTTATTTTGGAGAAACTTCAAGAGGAATAACAAAAAGATTATACGAACACAAGAATGACATGC
>NC_134782.1:29702917-29717917 GCF_046742065.1 Oratosquilla oratoria
GTGAAATTCAAAATATGAGCTATATTAGATTCCATGGTCACGGCTGGAATCTTATTCTATTCATTAACGACTCAGTTGGTGAAGTTGTTTCTATCTACTTCCAGCTTAAATATATGCCCTGACAGCTTGAGGCCATTATTTCTCGTCCTGTTAGTATTCAGTGAAAAATATTTTCAATATTGGTGCTACCAATTCATTTTAAAAGTCTAAGAGTGTATCATGTCCTCCTTTTTACTGCAGATGACAGTGTTAAGTATTTTAGGTGGTCTTCGTTTCCTATTCCTATTTCTCCTTCCTCTTCTTTCTCCTCACTCTTCACCTTCTCATCCTCTACCCTCTCTTCCTCATCCTACTCCTTCTCCTCCCTCATCTTGTTTCATATATTCGATATGAGATTTGTTGCTTGGTGTGTGTGTGTGTTTGGGGGGGGGGCAGTCTGTAGAAAAATGAATTGATAGAAACGGCATATTGTTATGTGGGTGGGTCAGATACCAATATAATTGGTTGATACTAGTTTTGCCAATCCCATTATCCTATTTGCTTTTCCCATGGTAGAAATAAAATCTTTAGAAGATTTGAGGTATTTACTGATATGTGCATTAAGATCCTCTTCATTCTCCATTGTAAACTTTCCAAATAATTTTTAGCCATACTTAGTATAATGTTTCCATTGCTCTAGTTTGTCTAAACTTCTTTGAACATTCAGTTATTCGTATGAGCGTCAATAAAGAATATATTAGAGCCTTTCCATTAATTTTTGGTCTGATTTTGGTTATTATCTTTTATATCTCTTTTTTCTTTCTTCATTCTCTTTTGGTTTTCCTACTCTGCATCCCGCTGTCTTCTTCTTCCACCCCTCTCTCCAAAAAATTTACTTTTTTCCATTAATCTTTGTCTACCATTTAGTTCTCAATTTTTATCTCTTTTCTTCTCTTTCCTCATTCTGGTCTTGCTTTCTTAATCCCCATCCTCCTTCTTCAACATAACATGAATAAAGAACGTGTTCACAATTTTCTTGAGCAGAATTTAAAAAGCACAATCGTTCCTTTACTTTTTTACTACTTAACTCTGATGAATCTTGGACCTCTTGTAGATCCAATTTCGCCAACATCAAGCCTGGCCATTTTGTGCAAGTTCCATCTAGTTTTCTGGATCGTCACTATTTCTCTTCCCTACCTCCTGCTTCACGCTATTTCACCTCACTCGAGGTCTTCCTGTTGGTCTTCTCCCTTCCACACATGCGTTCATAAACATCAAGCCTCGCCATATTGTGCAAGTTCCATCCAGTTTTCTGGACCGTCGCTATTTTTCTTCTCCACCTGCTCCCTCACGCCATCAATTCGTCTCATTCGAGGTCTTCCTGTTAGTATTTTTCCTTCCACACATGTGTTCATCACTTCTCTTGGTATTCTGTTTTTCTTAATGCGAGCAATATACCCTGCCCATCTAATCTAAACAATTGTTCCTTGGAATTCTAAATTCCGGTTACTTTGTTCCAGAAACCCAGTCGAACCTTCCATCCATGACGTGGGTCAGGGTAAGCTGGATAAGATAGACGCGAACGTAGAGGGACGGTTTCTTCTGACAAAATACTCCACTACGACATCCACGGTTACAGTGACCTCCACCTCCATATTCGATGCCTCTACCTACCAATTATCGTATTATTGTACCGTTGCTGGCGCCTCGTATCCACCTGCTTGCTAAAAGAGTTTCACTTTTCTGCCGATTGAAAAAGAAAGTGACAATGAAGACTGTGAACTTGACTCTCACCGATACGATCATTCTACTGGCATAAAACTATCTACTTCATGATTTTATTCTCATCAATCTTGTTATTTAATAATATGTAAGGTAAGAGGTCAATATGTATATACATTGAAGGAGTTTGTTTTATTCATTTCCTAAATAGAAATAGTACTATTTTTTCATTTACTAAAATAAACACAGACACACACACAAACTCACATTCCCCCACCTGATCTCTCTCCCTTACTCTCCCTTCCATCTCCTCCTCCTCCCTCTCCTTTTACTTTTACTGCTATTTCTCCCTCCACCTTCTCCTCTTTCTCCTCACTCCTCACCATCTCATCCTTTACATCCTCTTCCTTTCCCTCCTTACCCTACACTTGCTCTCTCCTCCTCCTTCTGCTCCATCTCCTTCTCCTCCTGCTCCCCCCTCCCCCTTCTCTCTCCTCCTCTCCTCCTCCTACTCCCCTTCCTCCTACTCCCCCTCCTCCTACTCCCCCCTCCTCCTCCTTCTGCTTCCCCTCTTTCTCCTCTTCCTTCTCCACCTCCTGCTCCTCCTCCTGCTCCCTTCCTGCTCTTCCTCCTGCTCCCTGTTCTCCTCCTCCTATTCCCCTTCTGCTGTCCCCTCCTCCTCCTCCTCCTCCTCCATCTCCGTCTTATTCTGGTCTCTTCTCCTGCTCCTCTCACTACTCCCCATTTCCCTTCCACACCTTTTTTAATATTCTTTCTTCACTCCTTGTTTCCATGTGTCCAAACCATCCCAATACTCTTTCATCAACCCCATCTCCCAACTCCCTTTCCACCCCCGTTCTCCTCCTTACCTCTTCATTTCTGACTCTGTCCAGCCTAGTAACCCCTATCATACTTCTCAGGCACTTATCCTCAAACATATTCAAACTCCTCTCTTCCTCACTTATGTTCCATGTTTCTGCCCCGTATAGTGCTCTCGGCACAATTACTTATTCATACAATCTCCTCTTAGCATTCATTCCCAAATGTCTATTTCTCATTACCCTTTTTAATCCCCCCAAGGCATTTAATCGCTTCTCTCGGTCTACATTCTGCCTCCACCTCCATTCCTCCCTTGGCCGCCACATTCGCACTCAAGTATCTAAAACTATCTAATTCTTCCAGTCTCTCTCCCTTAATACTCACATCCAGTTTGCTGCCACTTTCTCCCCTTGTAAATCTCATCACCTTACTTTTACCAACATTCCTTCTTTTGCACACCTTCCCAAACTCTGTCACTAACTTCCTCAATCCCTCCTCTGATCCTGCTACAAGCGCAGTGTCGTCAGCAAACAACAACTGGTTTATTTCCCACTTTTCTCCATTATCTTTAACTATTTCTAATTCCCGACCCACTACCCTTACATTTACCTCTCACACCACCTCATCCATATATAAATCGAACAGCCAAGTCGACATAACACATCCCTGAGGAAGTCCCACCTTTACCTCAAACCCCCACTTTCTCCGTATCTGATTCTAGCATAAGCTCTACAACTCTCGTAAGAGAAAAAAGTATTTCAGGACAAACAGAAAGATAAGGTTACAAGGGAGTAATTCTGCCCCCGACATTGTATAGATCAGACACTTGTATTCTGAAACCGGTAGAAAGTTCAAGAGTATATTTGGGAAGAAGTAGTGAGACGTATGGTAGGTATTACAAAGATATTTTGAGCAAGCCGTATGGTGGTGAGGTAGAGAGTGAAGGTGGCGAGAGACCTGTCAGCTTGGGCAGATCAAAGAATGAACATAAAAACAAAAGAATGGATGAGACTGCAAGAAACCATAATGCCTACACCAAGCATTTCCATGTCTATTACCACCTATCATCCCCATCCACAAAGTTATCTAACTTTCTTTCAAATCAACCAATAGATTCAACGCTCACTTTATGATTAGCATGTCTATTCTATCTGTTAACCAATCTAATGGTAAACTAGTTCTTGCCTATTTCCTTCTCAATCAATGAACAGGTTTGGGCATATGAAAATAATGAGTGAGTGAAGACTAGCAAAACGTGTGGGAAACTGAAGTGGAAGTTCGAAAGAGAGTGTCATTATTTTTGTCAGCAATAACCAGCGACTCTATCCTTGAGAGCGACATTACACTGAAGAGGTGGAGGTTCCACTTCAATGCACTTTATACTCTTTGATCTGGCCAGCGTCGTACAAATTTATGCGGTAATAGTTATACATCTCACTGGAAAGGTTGATATTATTCTATCCTACCTCAAATATATTACACCTGGAGTTAATTAATTCTTATTTAGTAATAACAGTAAACCTCAATGAAATCAATCATACTACATACTGGATGCGGAGGTAAACAAAATATTGAAAATGACGCTCCTGTACTCCTGTCTAGCAAAATATTTAATTTACAGTCCCTCATCATATTCAGACAAGGACACTTAGATTTTTTTTATTTATTTCATCGTGTTTAGTACTGGTGTTGGGCAGAGGGTAAGTGGTGAACTGTGTTTTTTGAGAGACATTTAGTCAAAGAGTTGGATTAGGTTAACTTACATAAGAACATAAGAATAAAGGAGACTATAAGAGACCATAAGACCTACACTAGACAGTTCCATATCCATTACCACCTAATCCCTACCCCTAAAGTTATCTCATCTTCTCCTAAAACAACCTATAGTTTCATCACTCACTACATAGTTGCTAAGTCTATTCCATTCGTAGTTCTATGTCCCATATCACCTGTTATCCATATTTCTATAGCTATCTAACCTTCTTCTAAAAGAACCCATAATTTCAGCGCTCACTACTTAGTTACTAAGGCTATCCCATTCGTTAATCCGTCTGTTGGCAAACCAGATCGCTCTAGTCTATGGGTGCGACTGGAGAACACCTTGATGTATAAGTGGAACATGGAGGGCACCTTGAACCAGGAAAAGATAAAGAGGCCGTTCTTTTTCCTGCCATAGGAGCTATAAATAGACCAACGCAGGAATGGGTCTCTGGGTTCTATACGTATAAATATCCATGTAAAGACGAAGAGCGAATGTGTCACACTACGACTGGCTTTTCTGCGGGTATGTTGTGCTCTGGACCTGAGGTTGTTTGATCTATGAGAATCTTATATATATATATATATATATATATATATATATATATATATATATATATATATATATATATATATATATATATATATATATATATATATATATATATAATATTGTGAGGTGTACCAAACAAGCACGCTCACTTGGCGGTGGAACATAATTTTGATGCAAGGTCATATGACAATATGTTTCATAGCACCACAAATAAATAGGCTTACAGGGTGTGATTTACACTTTACAGAAAGATAGTATTAATATCTATACATATTTACATATATATCTGAGACATAATACAGTATTAATAATGGTTACATGGCCATATTTCTGTAATCAATTTCCTAGCAAGGAGGTGATAATATTAACAATAAAGAAAACGAATATGGTGCGAGCATTCTAGAGAGAACAGTGGATAAGGCATGACCTCGCTACATTACCCCCCCCCCCACACACACACACGACATGAAGTAGAGTCAAGAGTAGCGACGAAGTAGGAGGAACGAAACTTTCCGGACATGAGCCCTGGTGACAAGTGAAGTATCTGCTACCTTGGTGTGAGGTATGGTCGTGTCCTCACGGAGCAGATAGGTCGGCTTGATACGATCGATGTTGACGAATTCCGGCATACCATTCTTCTCTCTGGTAATCTTTTTCCTATTTCTGCGTAGCATTTTGAAGGGGCCGTGGTAAGGTTGTTGTAGTGGTTTCTTCACGGCGTAAATTCTGATGAACATGTGTGTGCAGGTGTCGAGGTCTTGACTAAGAAAATTCTTGAAGGATGGCGTACGAGGTTGCACCGGTTGAATAGGATAGAACGCATGCGGTCTGTCAGTTCTGCAGTGTAGCCCTGAAGATGACATAAAGAAGAGTCAGGGGTAGTGGCCAAGAATTGACCAGGTAGCTTGAAGGTAGTTTCGTAGACGAGTTCCGCAGAAGAATGTTGCAGGTCTTCTTTGAAGGACGTACGTATACCCAGAAGGGCAAGAGGAAGGGCTTAAGACCAGTCGTCACGTTGGAGTGAAGCTGCTAAGGAAGATTTCAATTGACAATTAAATCGTTCCACGGTACCATTAGCTTGCGGGTGGTAACTTGCAGTTCTGATGCGCTGGATGCCTAGAATTTCATCAAACTGGCCGCCACAGTAGGAGGTGAGGCTGAGAGGAACACTGAATCTGGAGATCCAGGTGTTGAAGAAAGCGCGAGCGACGGAATCTGTACTACTGTCAGCCAAGGGGGTAGCTCCAGGCCAACGAGTGAAACGGTCGACGCAAGTGAGAAGGGCAGTGGACCAACAAGATCAATATGCACATGTTCAAGTCTTGAAGAGACTGGAGTGAAGGTTGCAGCTGGAGAACGCGTGTGACGTAATACCTTCGAACGTTGACACTATATACATGTGCGTGCCCACTGTCTGACGTTCTTATTGATGTTAGGCCAAATGAAACGTGATGACATCATCTTCTGGGTTGCTCGGACGCCAGGGTGAGAGAGGTTGTGCAGTTTATAGAAGACTGGCAGGCGATGATTCTTCGGAAGAAAGAGACGGCTGGTTTCAGTAGAAACATCAGCGTAGATGTGCACGTCCGTGCCTGGGAGTGGGATCTTCTTAAACTGGAACGCATCGTTACTCAACAATTTTTGCAGTTTTGATCGGCTGCCTGGCTGGCAGCAATGGCAGCATAGTCGATAAGAGAGGATGTGACTGCAGATATGTTGCGAGAAAGGCCATCAGCTGGAGAGTTGTCGGCACGTTTGACATAGCAGAAGTCCGTGGTGAGCTGTGAGATGAAGTCAGTGTGACGCAGCTGTCGTGAGGACCAGGAGGTTTTGTTGATGAGAAACGTGGTAGTGAGGGGTTTCTGGTCGGTGTAAATGTGAAATTTACGACTTTCTACAAAATAGCGAAAATGCTTGATCGCTTTGTAGATTGCAAGGACTTCTCTATCATAGGCGCTGTATTTGGATTCTGCCTTGTTGAATTTCTTAGAGAAGAAGGCGAGGGGTTTCCAACCACCGTGGACGTACTGCTGAAGGACTGCACCAGTTATAGTATCCGTTGTTTTGGTTACTACTGAGTTGTCAAGTGCCAAAGAGTTTCTGTACTGAGAGAAAGAAATTATTGAAACTCTAATTCTCTCGGAACTCTTTATTTAAAAAATAATGTGAGGTGTACCAAACGACCACGCTCACTTGGCGGTGGAACATAATTTTGATGCAAGAAGGACATACGACAATGTTTTACATCACTACAAATAAGTAGGCTTACAGAATGCGATTTACACTTTACAGAATAATAGTGCTAATATTTATATACATTTACATATTAAACATTTTAGAAGCTCTGCCGAGGGATTCGAACCCTGACCTGTGCGTACATAATCACGAAGCCAAGACGCTAGCAACCGAGCTACGTGCGATGGTACAAAAGGACTGTACAAGTCCCCGACCACACTTCACGTAGCTACAGAAGACGTAGTTCTCCTTTTCATCTAATCCCCATATTAGGCGAGCCCTCCGACAAGTTGTGAATGTTTAAGACAGATTGAACATTTTAGAAGCTCTGCCAAGGGATTTGAACCCTGACCTGTGCGTGCATAATCACGAAGCCAAGACGCTAGCAACCGAGCTACGTGCGATGGTACAAAAGGACTGTACAAGTCCCCGACCACATTTCACGTAGCTACTGAAAAAGTAGGCTCATTTTCACCCAATCCCCATATTAGGTGAGACTACGTCTTCTGTAGCTACGTGAAGTGTGGTCGGGGACTTGTACAGTCCTTTTGTACCATCGCACGTAGCTCGGTTGCTATGGTATTGGCTTTGTGATTATGCACGCACAGGTCACGGATCGAATCCCTTGGCAGAGCTTTAACTAGTATTATTATTAGCTTTAGCTAATACTGTTATTATTAGGGATCAGTATTAGAGGTTATCATTAGATTTAGTAGCATCAGTTCCCGTAGTAGCTCTGGAAAAGGAAAACAGTATAAGTGTATCGTCCAGAGGAGCATCTGAAACGTGGTGAGTACAAGATTAAGGCAGTCTCTTCTCCGAGGCATCTGAGTTAGTCAAAATGTCTTCTAAACTACGAACCTGAGAAACTTGCAGATGCAAGGTGGCAAGGCAGTATTTAAAAAACTCGTCTATTTGCCGCATGTGTGTCTTTAACAAGAGACAAGACAAAGACTCCCTAAAGATCAAGGCTCTGAAGGAGCTGTGTGACTCACTGAAGGCGAAATATGAGTCCCTTGTAGAGTTCGTGACCGAGAACGTGGGGATAGTCCCACAATTGCTGGCACCAACGCACTCGCTTGAAAATGCGGTCCCCAAAAATGACATTCCTGCTTCACAGGATAGTCCCCAACCTGCACTGCAGGAAGCCTTCCTACCCGCTACACAGGATGGGGAATGGCAACTGGTGAAGAAAGGTACCAAACCCCGCCGAGAAGCGCACGTATCGTCAGGACCCACCACCTCCAATAGATTTAAAGCTTTGGATCTAGCCAAGGAGGACGAGTTTGAAACTCGTTTATTCGGGGACTCCATGGTCAGGCACCAATCCGAAGAGTTCTGTGGTCGTTCTTCAAACGGCCCTAGAAGGTGTTATATGTATAGAGGTGCCGGACTTGATGACATTTCCGAGTCCTGTGATGATGTCACAAAAGACGCGGACTCGAACACAGTTTTCATTATACACGCCGGTGCGAATGATGTCTAGTCAACGCGATCAGAGGAACCCATCGAAAAGTACCGGAGAACAATCAGGAAATATAAAGAAAAGTTTCCTGGGAAAAAACTTGTAATCTCAGGGATCCTTCCCAGACTCAAGAGAAGGTATAAATTTTTCAACATCGACAAATTCTACATCGCATTCAGTACAAACAACAGAGTAAGATCCCTCTGTGAAAAGGAAAAAGTGCACTTCGTCAATTTCTGGGACAACTTCTACTTTGATAAAACTCTGTTTGAGGAAGACGGTCTCCACTTGAATGCAGCCGGAACAGCAAGGTTAGGCTGGCTGCTCAACAACAGCCTGGCCGACATCAGAAGAAAAAACTCCTCAGCGGAGCCCCCATCAACACCTCCGTAATAGAGCAAAAAATAAAAGTGACAGATATCAACCTCTGTTACGTTAATGCTCGCAGCGTACGAAACAAATTTCAAGATCTAGAAATACTCGGAGTGACAGGAAACTACCACGTGATAGGAGTAACAGAAACATGGTTGGATACATCAAGTCGAGATTTTATTGCTACTCAATTTTCAGTTGCGAAAGAGAAAATTTAATAGGCGGTGGAGTAATCTTGTATGTCCATAACTCCCTCCAACCATCACTGTTAAAAACAGAGGCAGTAACAAACGTTGATATATTGTTTGTTGAAATTAAAAGCAATTGCAGTAAATCTAAAGTAATTATTGGATTTGTTTATAGACCCCCGGGTCAGTTGCTGGAAAATTATGAAAAATTATTCGATTTAATCTCAGACATTAACCAACGCTGCAAGACAGTAATCATGGGAGACTTTAATTTACCGGTTAAGAGATGGGGTGAGGATTTTAATTAGCATACAGGCCGAGACTTGTATAGTAACTTACTGGAAAGTAACTTTCACCAATACGTAAACAGCCCTACCTGTGAAAATAATATCTTGGTCCTGATATTTTCTACAACAGAGAATCTTGTAAATAAAGTGAATGTCGGACCAATATTCAGTACTACCGATCATCTCATCATCACATTCAAAATGAAATTGGAAGCTAGTTTATCAAAGATCAGCAAGGAGAAAGTGCCCGACTTCCATAGAGCCAATTTTAACAGACTCCAATCATTACTAGAAAACTCAGACAGGAGCAAAACTTCGAACGAGACTGATATTGATAAAGCGTGGGAAAACTTCACCACAGAGCTAAACAGTGCTGTAAATTCCTGTGTTCCCTATCGTGAGAGGCGTTCGGCAACAAATAAACCAGAGTGGTGGAATATGGAAATTAGTAAAAACCTCTCTCGTAAAAAGCGTGCGTACAAAAAATATTTATCAACTAAAATTCAAGATGACAAACTAACACTAGACAGTATTCGCCGCGAAACCAAAATACTGATAAAGCGTAGTAAGAAAAATCTTGAAGAGTATATTGCTGAGGCAAACAAATCGAGCCCTAAAGAATTCTATAGTCATGCGAATAAGAAGAAAACGCTTACCTGCGGCATTGCACCACTATACAACGATGAAGGTAAACATACAGATGATGAAAATGAGACGGCCTCAATCCTTAATAATTTTTTTGCATCTGTCTTCACAGACGAGAATTGCTCATTGTATCAGCTACCAAAACATAAAATGTCCCAAAACATCTTAAATGAACTCATAATTACCGAAAGTATTGTCATACAAGTAATTGATAAGCTCAAAATAAATAAAGTCCCAAGACATGACAAAATTTTACCTAGAATTCTGCGAGAAGTCAAAAATCAAATCAGTAAACCCCTGTGCATCCTATTCAATAAATCTCTAACACTTGGTAAAGTCCCATCAGATTGGAAATGTGCTAACGTAACACCAATATTCAAGAATGGGGACAAATCACAACCAAGCAACTACTGACCGATTAGCCTGACTTCGATTGTGTGTAAGTAAACTGCTAGAGACCATCATTCGCGACAGTGTAGTGAAATTTCTAGAAGATAATAAAATTATGAAAGATTCACAGCATGGCTTTCGTAGCAAACGCTCATGTTTAACTAATCTCCTCGACTTCTTTCATGACGTCTTTAGCAAATACGAGGAATGATCTGTTGATATAATTTATTTAGATTTTCAGAAGGCATTCGATAAAGTTCCTTATAAACGATTGCTCGACAAATTAGAAACACACAGTATTTCTGGTAATATCCACAACTGTATTAAAGATTGGCTCTCTGAGCAAAAACAGAGTTGTAATTAACGGGGCCTCATCTAGCTGGCTCGACGTTAAAAGTGGCGTACCGCAAGGATCAGTTTTGGGACCCGTTTTCTTCTTAATATATGTAGATTATCTAGACGACGGCCTCCTCTGCAAAGTATCAAAATTTGCTGATGACACAAAAATCACCGGTGAAGTAACAACCACCAAAGAGAAAGAAATTCTGCAATCCGATCGAGACAGATTATCAAGCTGGGCAAACAAGTGGCAAATGCAACTTAACGTTAACAAATGTAAAGTCATGCACATTGGAAGTAACAATGATCACATCCAATAGCAGATGAATGGGGTAATACTGGATTCAATAACTAAAGAAAAAGATCTAGGAATTTTAACATCAAATGACTTGAAGCCAAGTCAACATTGCTCAGACGTTGTTAAAACAGCAAATAAAATGGTTGGCTTTATCGGAAGAGTCTTCGAAAATAAATCAGAAAAGATATTACTAAACCTTTATAATTCCTTGGTCCGTCCCCATTTCGAATAGTGTGTAGAACTTTGGTCCCCATACTACCAGAAAGATGTCAATAAACTAGAAAGAGTGCAACGGGGAATGACCAAAATAATAGCAAGGATGAGAAATCTGCCGTATAAAGAAAGACTTAGAAGTCTAAATTTCTTCTCACTTTCAAAAAGGAGAATGCGAGGAGATTTAATCGAGGTTTTTAGAATATTCAAATTCTTTGACAACATCAATGTCGAAGATTACTTCTTATCACACCAATCCAATACAAGAAGGCGTCACGAATTTTAAGTAATTGGTAAAAAGATTTCTTCGAATGAAAGTAAGCACTTCTTCTTTAAGCGGGTTGTTAATGCGTGGAATTCGTTACCTTCCACTGTCATTGAAAGCAACACAATGACAACATTTAAAAATCGCCTAGATAAATACTTAGACTCTAATCCGCAATTAATTCATTGCAATAAAAGACCTGACAGCCCGGCATTTACTTTTAATTGGATAGGATAGTGGTAGAAGTAGTGTTAGTTCATCTTCTATCACCCAATTACCCTGTTGCCTTTCTTAACTATAGCGTAGTATAGTAAACACAAACGAGGCCTGTTGTTGTTTGTTCTTCCTTTGCGTTCCCTTGTATTCTAGGGAGACGGTGGTTAAGGCATGACCTCACTACATATTGACCATGTTGTAAAGGTCCTCGTCATTTCCTGCAATTAGATCAACATCATCAGCATAAGTTAGGTTGTTAATCTTCATATTATTTACCTTGATGTCTTCTTCCCGGTCAATAATGGTTCTTGTCACCCCCTCCATCACTAAGTTGAATGATAGTACTGATAGGACGCATCTCTGGCGCAACCCGCTTCTGATTTCAAAGTTATTTGACAGCATTCCTCCTACTCTCACCTGTGATTTGCTATCTTGTATGCATACCTGGGTCATCGTGATCAGTTTTCTTGGTATCCCGAACTCTTGCATTATGTTTCACATTGAAGGTCGGTGAATTTTTGCCATATATCCAATAGTTCTCTATGATTTGTTTGATTGTAAAAATATTTTCTGTTGTTGATGTACATCCTATGAAAACACACACACACACACACACACACACACACACACACACACACACACACACACACACACACACACACACACACACACACACACACACACACACACACACACACACACACACACACACACACATACACACACACACACACACACACACTCACACACACATACACACACACACGCCCTCACGCACACACACACACACACACACACACACACACACACACACACACACACACACACACACACACACACACACACACACACACACACACACACACACACACACACACATGTATATATATAAATATATATATATATATAAACATGTATATATATATATATGTATACATATATATATATATGTGTGTGTATATATATATATATACATGTGTGTGTGTATGTGTGTATGTGTGTGTGTGTGTGTGTGTGTGTGTGTGTGTGTGTGTGTGTGTGTGTGTGTGTGTGTGTGTGTGTGTGTGTGTGTGTGTGTGTGTGTGTGTGTGTGTGTGTGTGTGTGTGTGTGTGTGTGTGTGTGTGTGTGTGTGTGTGTGTGTTTATATATGTATATGAACATATAGCTGTGTAAACACTTCTTTTAATGATGTTATATTGAGACAGTTTTGTTTGCATTATGTGATTGATTTCAGAATTAGAAATGCAATGCATATTGAAGACAGATGTGGCGAGGTGGTGAGGTAAAAATCATAAGAAAAAATAAAAAAGGGTTTTATTCAATAACGTTTCGTCCTCACCAAGACTTCTTATTGGTAAGAAAAAATTCAACGGATGAAACTATTTTCTATGCTTACTTCACCACCCTACTTTCTTTTATATTGTTCATTATTATCACTATTGTTATTTATGTGTATTTGATGTTGCGTGTATTATGTTAATTTTTCACGATATTTTATGTTACAGAATGAAGTGGATTGCACTGCTTATACTCGTACAGGTCGCCTTCGTGGCTTCTGTAGGTGAGTCACTAAAAGCCTTCACACGACTCACCCAACCTAACCTAACCTAACCTAACCTAACCTAACCTAGCTGACTTGTGTCTATAACCTGACCCTTATTCTTTTCTTTTTTTTTTCCAAAAAACACTTCTGGAATCAGCCTAGTAATTCAATGATCATGTTTTTATACTCTGAATTCATTGATAAAATTGGGAAGATTAGTAGTAACGTAAGCCTGTTACCAGCGTTATCACGGGTTAAAGGAAAGATTTTCTACTTTTTATGTTTCATTTTTTATACCTACTTTTTTTTTGCGCACGCGGGGGGGGGAAGGTGTAGAGAGAGATTTAGGGGAAAGAAAACCTTGAAAGGAAAGACAAAAGAAAAAACATACGGGGACGACATTTGTTATTAAAACTCCGATTACGCTATCACGACTCAGGTGAGTTCGTTGGAGTAGAAATTATTTATTACAATTTGTTCACTTTTCGATCTAAGAGAAGTTAAATCTATACGAGCATTAAGCACATTGTCGAATTAACTTTAGTGAAGTCTAGACTACTGTAAGCGAAGTCGTCCTGTATCTTTTCAAATTCACAACAGTTCACGAAAATCATGATGGTGTGACTGGTGTTTTAGGATCTTTATAATGAGGGCTTTCACCTCTTTCGTTCTGTTTGTTGCTGTTTATAATAAAAAGGGCATTACTAATCGTAGTTATATACATATATCGGTTGGCAAATGTCTTTAGTAATAGATTACTACGGATTATTTACAAGAACAGAATATACAGGATTCATGACAATTCCTGACAAGGAATATTATCTGCATAATACTTGGGGTAAAGATACATATGTTGCAAGAAGTGAATGGGGTGACTTTAAAAAATCTTGACGCTCGCTACAAGCCGTCATTCTATGCGTGTAGTTTGTCAGATGGCAGACAACAGTTTCTACAGAAGTGTGATATAAGTCTAAAACTAATGTGGTACAGCTTCAAGCTAGGATACATGAATAAACAGGTAAATAAATAAATAAATAAGAATTATAGATAAATATATAGACGTACTGTAAACCAATAAATAAGTAAATCAACAAATAGGCAAATAAGTGGATAGATCAATAAACAAATAGATAAATGAATAAATAGACGAATAGATAAATAAACAGATATATTGATAAATAACTGAATAGATCCATAGAGAAACTCCTTCTCTCTTCCTCTCTTATGTTCCATGTTTCTGCCCTATACAGTGCTGTTGGCACAATCACTCCTTCATACAGTCTCCTCTTAGCATCCATTCCCAAATGTCTATTCTTCATTACACTTTTCAATCCACCAAGGCATTTACACGCTTCTCTCAGTCTATATTCTACCTCCACCTCCACTCCACCTTTTCCTGCCACATTTGTACCCAAGTATCTGAAACTATCCACTTCCTCCAATCGCTCTCCCTTAATGCTCACTTCCAGTCTGCTGCCACTTTCACCCTTTGTACATCTCATCACCTTACTTTTACCCACATTTATCTGCAGCTTTCTTTTTTCACACACTCTCCCAAGCTCTGTCACCAACTTCCTCAATCCCTTCTCCGATCCTGCCACAAGCGCAGTGTCGTCCGCAAACAACAGCTGGCTCACCTCCCACTTTTCTCCATTTTCTTTAACCATCTCCAATCCCTAACCCATCAGCCTTACATTTACCTCTCGCACCAC
>NC_134782.1:29727917-29752917 GCF_046742065.1 Oratosquilla oratoria
CTTTCTATCAGCTTTTCTACCAACTTCATTCATTTGGTCTGCAATGGAAAAAGGCTTATGTAATTATCTAAGTGAACATCAAAATATGAGCTGTTTTAGATTTCATGGTCTCGGCTGGAATTTTATTCTATTCGTTGACGACACATTTGGTGAAGTTGTTTCCACCTACTTCCAGCTTAAATCTATGCCCTAATAGATTGGAGCTATTGTTTCTCGTCCTATTAGTATTCAGTGGTACTATCAATTCATTTTGAAATTCTAAAGAGTGTATCATGTACTCCTTTTTTCAGAGGATGGTGTTGAATATTTCATATGGTCTTCGTTTTCTACTCCTATTTCTATTTCCTCCTCTTTTTTCCTCATTCCTCACCTTCTCATCCTCTACTTCCTGTTCTTCATCCTTCACTCTCCTTATCTTGTTTCTTATACTCGATATGAGATTTGTTGCTTGGTTTGTGAGGGTGGAGCAGTCTGCAGGAAAATGAATTGATAGAAGCGGCATATTCTTCTGTGGGTGGGTCAGATACCAATATAATTGGCCGACAACTGCTTTGCTAATCCTACTATCCTATTTACTTTGTCCATGATAGAAATACAATCAATAGGAGATTTGAGGCTTTTACTGATATATGCACTAATATCCTCTTCATTCTCTATTGTGAATTTTCCAAATAATTTTAGCCATACTTAGTATGTTTACCTATATACATAACTTTAACCTGAGTTAAGTTTCATTAACCAATTTTGAGACCATTGCTCTAGTTTGTCTAAACTTCTTTCCATTATTTTTTTGTCTGGCTTTTGACTCTTATATTTTATTTCTCTTTTTCTCTTTCTTCATTCTCTTTTTGCTTTCTTATTCTCCATCCCCTTTGTACCCTTCTCTCTCCTCTGTCTCCAATTTTTTTTTCATTTTCCAATAATTTTTGTCTGATATTTGGTTCTTACTTTATATCTATCTTCTCTTTCTTCGTTCTCTTATTGTTTTCTTAATCCCTATCCTCCTTCTTCAGCATAATATAAGCAAAGAACATGTTACTTGTAGATCCATATTCACCAACATCAACCCTGGCCATTTTGTTCAAGTTCCATCTAGTTTTCTGGATCGTCACTATTTGTCTTCCCCACATCCTCCTTCACGCTATTTCACTTCATTCGAGGTCTTCCTGTTGGTCTTCTCCCTTCCACACATGCGTTCATAAACATCAAGCCTCGCCATTTTGTGCAAGTTCCATCCAGTTTTCTGGATCGTCGCTATTTCTCTTCTCCTCCTGCTCCTTCACGCCATCAATTCGTCTCATTCGAGGTCTTCCTATGGGTATTTTTCCTTCCACACATATGTTCATCACTTTTCTTGGTATTCTGTTTTTCTCCATGCGAGCAATATACCCTGCCCATCTAATCTAAACAATTGTTCCTTGGAATTCTAAAATTCGGTTACTTTGTTCCAGAAACCCAGTCGAATCTTCCATCGATGACGGGGTTCAGGATAAGCTGGATAAGATAGACGCGAACGCAGAGGGACGGATTCTTCTGACAAAATACTCCACTACGACATCCACGGTTACAGTGACCTCCACCTCCACATACAATGGCAGTACCTACAAATTGTCGTATTATTGTTCCGTTGCTGGCGCCTCGTATGAACCGTCTTGCTAAAAGAGTTTCACTTTTCTGCCGATTGAAAAAGAAAGTGACAATGAAGACTGTGAACTTGACTCTCACCGATACGATCATTCTACTGGTTCTGATAAAAGTATCTATTCCATGACTTTATCCTTATCAATCTTGTTATATATTGATATGTAAGGTAAGAGGTCAATATGCATATACAGTGAAGGAGTTTGTTTTATTCATTTCCTAAATAGAAATAGTATTCATTTTTATTTACTAAAGCAGACACAGACGCACACACGAACTCACATTCCCCCACCTGATCTCCCTCCCTTACTCTCCCTTCAATCTCCTCCTCCTCCCTCTCCTCCTACTCCTCTCACTCTTCCTCCACCTACTTCTACTGCTATTTCTACCTCCTCCTTCTCCTTTTTCTCCTCACTCCTTATCATCCCATTCTCTACATTCTTTTCCTTTCCCTCTTCGTCCTACACCTGCTCCCTCCTCTTCCCCTTGCTCCTTATCCTTCTCCTCCTCTTTCTTCTCCACCTCCTGCACCTCCTCCTTCTGATTCCTCTCGTCCTCCTCCTCCTGATCCTTCTCTTCCTCCTCATCCTTCTTCACTTCCTCCTCCTCCTCCTGCTCCCCTCTCTGCATATATCACTTAGGTTTTAACATTGTACACCTCAACAATGAAATCGGACCCCCGGCCACTGTTTATAAACACACAAAGGAGAGCAAACTTATGCAACTCACTCGCCTTTGGCTGTGTCTGTAAATAACTAACCCATAAAAATATAACACTCGCCTTCTACCCCTCTTTCTACCAACTTATCTACCAGCCTCCTACACTTCTATTCTCCAGCCTCCTTTTCCTTCTCCTCCTCCTTCCTCCTCTACCCTTTGATCCTACTCCTGATCCCAACATTCCGTGGTTCCCCTCCTCTTCCTGAACTTCCCCGTTCTACTCACCTCCCTCCTTCTCCCCATCCTCCTCCTCTTCCTCCTCCTCCTCCTCCTCCTACTCCTCCACCTCTGGCTCCCCCCCTCATCCTGCTCCTCATACTTCCTCGTTTCCTCCTCCTCTTCCTCTTGCTCCATTCTTCTGTTCCCACTCTTCTTTCTCCGGCTGCGCCCCCCCTCCTCCTCCTCCTCCTGCTCCCTACACATCTCCCCCTTCTCCTCTTCCTCCATTCATTCCATCTCCTCCTCCTCCCCCTCTTCTACTTCTGCACCCCCTCCTCGTCTTCACCCTGCTCCTCCCTCCCCCTCCTCCTTCTCCCTCTTCTCCTGCTCCTTCCTCCTACTTTTCCTCCTCCTCCTCCTCCTCCTTCTCCTCCTGGTCCAGTTTTTCTTCTTCCTCCTCCTCCTCCTGTTCTCCCTCCGCCTCCTCTTACTCTCACCCCAGTCCACTCATTCCACTCTCTTCCACTCCCCCATTCTCCCCCACTCCTACCCACTCGCCCCACTTTCCCCCATTTTCACCACTTCCCTACACTCACCCAAGCCTCTCCCGCTCTCCCCCACTCTCCCCCAATCTCTCCTTCTTTCCTACATTCACCCCAGTCTCTCCCACTCTCCTCCACTCGCCCCAGTCTCTTCCACTCTCCTCCAATTTCCCTCACTAACCATAATCTCTCCCACTATTTTCCCTCACATCCATTCTCCCGCTATTTTCCCTCTCATCCACTCTCCCCCACTCCCCCAACTCCACTCATTCTCCCCCTCCTACAGTCTCCCTCACTCCTCAATCTCCCTCACTCTTCCACTCTCCCTCTACTCTCCCATTCTTTCCCTCCTGTAGATTTAGAGTGTCGATCTACATTTGTTGGTTTGGTGAGGCAGACTAGGAGCAAGTCCGTTCGTTTTAATAGTCTCAGTCTTCTATTTACAAACAGGAGCAACCTCCGAGGAAGAACCGGGGGATTGCCAGATTCTAATTTACACCGGTACAAGTAGGCTGCTACAACCATTCATTATTTTCTTATATTTACTATTACCAATGCATGGACTGAGTCTGGACTCTCAGTATCCATGCATGGGATATATTTACATACGAATTACAAAGGATAAAGAACATACAAAAAATATGTGATAAGGAAATGAAATATTGACGCAAGTTGATCTAGAAAGGTTGACAATGACTAAAGGAGAAGTATCTGTTGTTCTCGCAGGTGTTGGGCGTAGTCCGAAACGCCTGGCTCTCTAGTCACTGTCTAGATCCGATGACAATGGAGCGTCCCCTTGGGAGACAGGTCCCAGCACAATAGAGATTCCCCTGGGAGTTGTCCGGAGACGTTGGATTTCACTCTCACTCCATATGCGTGCGTGCGCGCGTATGCACGCTAGACATCTAATGGATTGACTCTTCCTTTCAATCATCTTGCAACACTACTCCCCCACTCTCTCTCACCTTTCTCTTTTCCTTACTCCCCCATTCTCCTCCAGTCTCACCTAGTCCTTCTCCACTCTCCCCCTCCCCATCTCACCCCTTCTCCTATTCTTCCCCCTCTCCCCTTCTCCCCCACTCTCCAATCTCTCTCACTCACTCCATTCTGTCCCGCTCTCTCTCACTTTCTCCTAATCTTTTCCAATTCTTCCCTACTTTCACCACCTCTCCCACTCTTCTTCATTCATCCCAGTCTCTCCCCGTCTCCTCCACTCACCCCCCACTCTCCTTCACTCACCCCTGTCTCTCCTACTCTCCTCCATTCTCCTCTGCCCCTTTACTCCCCACCACTCCACACACCCCTATTCTCACTTCAAGCCACAAGGATCGAAGTTTTGGAAACTTGAAACAGTTTCGAAACTACAAATGTAGTAACGGCAGTTAGGTCCCAAAGCTCGGCGAGTAAGTATCACAAAATTTCTACCTTGTGTTTAGGTTTCCTAGTGTTAATACTGCTGTGGAGTGTACTATCGATTGTGCTTGTGATTGTGAGATACCATATAGCATTAAGCCCTATTCACACTACGCAGTGTTAATCCCCTTCAGTAGTACCAAACATACTATGATCCCCAGTCTTCTGAAAGCGTACTAATTTTTTATATGGCTGATACATTATCTTAAAATTTAAAAGACAAATCACAGTGGAGTGAGCAATATTTTTTTTATTGTTTATTCATTTTTATTAATGTTTATTAAAAAATAATAATTATTTCAATGAGAAGATATTTACTTTTTTGATGCAAGTAAATCAATACGCGGGTCTGTGTGGCTTTTTGGGGGCCACGACCCGCAGTTTGGGAACCACTGCACTAGTGGTTTGAACCGCGTGGAAACCGCAGAGTTGACGCATAATCAAGCAAAAGCTGCGCAGTTGTGTGTGAACGCTTCCATTGACTTACATTGTAATTGAACTGTCATGATTCAAACCATAGTGTGAACAGGGCATAACACTTTTGCCTAAATAAGAATAGTGTTACTATAGTAGGAACCTTTGGATATGTCGCCTCCATTAGTGGGTAGAAAACTAAGAATCATCGTCATTTCCAGATTTCAAAAATAATTTTAATCCTCATCATATCAAAATACACTGGAAAACGTGACTTTCTTTAAAGTTAAATACAATTATAAAAAGAAATAAAATAGGTCACAAGGGTTTAATGTGTGCCGGCCAAAGCCCTACTTGGTAGGGTAGGTTAAATCAGGTTAGGTTAGATTTGGTTAGGTTAGGTCAGTTAGGTTAGGGTACGTCGGTTAGGCTAGGCTAGATTAGGTTAGGTTAGGGTAGTTTAGGTTAGGTTAGGTTAGGTTAGGTTAGGTTAGGTTAGGTTAGGTTAGGTTAGGTTAGAGTAGGTTAGGTGGGTAGGTTAGGTTAGGTAAGGCAGGTAGGTTAGGTTAGGTTAGACAGGTAGGTTAGGTTAGGTAAAGTAAGGTTGGGTTTGTCGGGTAGGTTAGGCAGGTAGGTTAGGTTAGGTTAGGTTAGGTTAGGTTAGGTTAGGTTAGGTTAGGTTAGGTTAGGTTAGGTTAGGTAAGGTTAGGTTAGGTTGATCGGGTAGGTTAGGCAAGTATGTTAGGTAAGGTAAGGTAAGGTTAGGTTGAGTTGACCGAGTAGGTTAGGCCGGTAGTTAGGTTAGGTTAGGTGAAAAAGGTTAGGTTAAGTTAGGTTGGTCGTGTAGGTTAGGGGGTAGGTTATGTTGAGAGGGTAAATAGGGTTAGACGGTTAAGTTAGGTGGTTAGCTTAGTATATGTGGTTAGGTAAGCTTAGATATGTATGCATGCATGTATGTATGCACACACACACACACACACACGCGCGCGCGCGCGCTTGGCGCGATGATAGCGATCGCGGTCGCCACTACGGCGGTCCGGGTTCGAATCCTGCCCAGGGCTGAAATAATTTACAAAGGATTACAAAGGCAAAGCATATCGACAGGAAACCTTTTATTCCATAACTAGGTCGGATGCGAATATATATATATATATATATATATATATATATATATATATATATATATATATATATTTATATATATATATATATATATGTATATATATATATATAAATTATAAAAAATAGATAGAATAAAATGAAAATTATAAGAATATAGATAATAAATAAAATAGATAATACATAGATATAGTTAAATGATAAACAAACAGGTAAATGTAAATAATGATAAACTTACAAATAAATAATAAATGGAAATCAACCAAATAATAAACAAACAAATAATAACAAACAAATAATCAAATGATATAAAATAAATGGCAGTCATTACAGCATCTTGCTTAAATGTTTATCTAAACTAATCTAAGCTTCGAACTGAAATACATTACACTGCCTCTGCAGGAAGTTTATTCCATTCATTAACTACACGGTTGGCGAAGTTGTTTCTACCTACTTCCAAATTAAATCTATTTCCTGACAGTTTGAGACCATTATTTCTTGTCTAATTCTCATTCAGGGTAAGAATTTTGTCAATTTTGATGTTGTCAATCCCATTTAGAATCTTAAATGCCTGTATCAAGTCATTTCTGAGTCTACGCTTTTTAGGGAAAACAGATTCATATCTTTTAGTCGATTTTCGTATTATTTATCTTTTATATTTTGAATCAGTTTTGTGGCTCTCCTTTTTACTTTTCCCAATCTGTCAATGTCTTTAATGAGGTTCGGTGGCCATACGAAAACAGCATATTCCAAATGTGGACGAACTAACGATTTATATAGCTTGTTAATGAGGGATGAACTTTTGAAGTCAAAAGATAGTATGATCAGTCCTACAATCTTATTTGCTTTCTCAGAGGCTGAAATACACTGTTTAGATGATTTGAGATCGTTGCTGATAATTACCCCTAGATCCTTCTCACTATCCACTTTTGTTAACGAATTTCCAAATAACTTACATACCTTGCATTTACTTATGTTAAATTTCATTGGCCACTTTTCAGACCATTGCTGTAATTTATCTAAATCTTCTTAAATATCTAAATGATTGAAGTGAGCATTTGCCATCCCTCACAATTTTGTATCATCAGCAAATTTGGAGACAATAGCTTTTAGTCCGTTTTCCATATCATTTATATATACTATGCAAAGAAGTGGCCCAAGAACGGAACCCTGAGGAACTCCACTCGTAATTTTTTTTTCTTTTTCAACTAGAAGTTTTTCCATTTAGAACAACTCTGTTTTCGATCATTCAACCAAATTCTAGTCCAACTTAATAGGCTACCACTTACTCCGTGTGAAGCTAATTTAGTAAGTAGTCTTTCGTGGGGGGGTATCAAAAGCCTTTGCAAAGTCTAAATATACTAAATCTATATTGTTTCTTTTGTAATAAATCTAGATGACTGTATTGTAGAATTCGAATAAATTAGTCACGCAAGAACGTTTCCATCTGAATTCATGCTGGCTATCAGTTATCAAAACAGTTACTTTCTAAATGATGTTCGATAGCATCTCTGATGATAGTTTCCATAATTTTTCCTACGATTGAAGTCAAGGTTGCCTGTAGTTATTTTATTTATTTTTTTTTTTTTAAATATTGGAGTGACGTTAGCTAGCTTCCATTCTTTTGGGACATCTCCGGATATGATGAATTTTTTGAAAATAAATTTTAATGGAACAATAATCTCGTTTTTCATTTCCTTTAAGATTCTTGGATGGCAACCGTCAGCCCCTGGTGTTTTATTAGTTTTGAGTGTCTCTATACACTTTTTAATTTTTTCTTTTGTTATATTCACCGTAGTAAGTTCACCCTAGATTTTTCACAGATTTCAGTTTGGAGTTCACTTTGAAGTGTTTCGTTTACGAATACTGAGTTAAAATAGTTGTTTAGAATATTACACATTCCTTCGTTTGAATACTCAAGTTGACCGTCAGCAGATAATAGTGGGCTAATGTGATTCCTAATAACCTTTTTATCTCTAATGTAACTGTAGAATTCTTTGGGATTCTCTTTGGATTTATCAGCGATATTCATTTCGTATTGTCGTTTTGTTTTGTTTTTTATTGTCTTTTTTAAATCTCTTTATTATTACATAACTTTGATAGTCGTTAGGTGCACCCGAGCACTTGTATTTCTTATAAGGCTGTCTTCTTTTGCAACACTTTTTTTTCAATTTCTATGTCGAGCCATTTTGGGCGAGCTTGATTTGGGGGACGTCTATCCTTAAACAGGATGTAAGTATGAATCATCTTAGTAAACGTATTTTGAAATATTTCTCACATCTGATCTACAAGTCTTTCACTTAAATTGTCTCCCAGTCTGTAAGCTGAAGCTCCTATGAACTGAGCTTTGCTAAAATCGAATATTTTAGATGCACATGTATCTATTCTAAATTTTTTTAGCAGTTTGAATCTAATTTGTGGTCGCTATTTGCAATAGTTTCACCAACCTCCACGTCGGCTATCATGCTTTCACGGCTAGTGATCAATAGATCGAGTAAGTTTTCATGTCTTCTGGGTTCTTTTACGTGCTGAACTAAGTAACTGTCACCGAGATATTCTATCAAGCGACTACCTATATGGCCTTGTTCAAGGGTCATCCAATCAATGTCAGTGAAATTTAAATCACCCATTATCAATAAGTCCCGGTTGCAGAAACTAGACAATTCTTGAAACAAAAGTTTTTTGTCTGCTAATGATCATGTTTTTGGCCTATATATTACACTTACATTCATTTTATGTCCATTTGTTTGGGTTAATTCTACCCACAAACTATCATATGCATCCTGTTTTACTTTCTCTAAAACACAGGCATGGATATTGCTTTTAACGTACAACAGAACACCCCCACCTTTCTTGTGGTTTCTATCCTGATGAAAGTGTTTACATCCCGCAATATTAAATTCAGCTTCAAACTCTTTACCCATATCTCGGTGATCCCTATCAAATCGAGATTTTCACTTATGACATATGCCTGTATTTCTTGAAAACTATTCCTAATACTACGAGCATTAAAGTATATGGTATTAAGAAACTCGTGATTATTTCTTTTTGACACGTTTTGTATTTCAACATGATGCCTTACATTATAATTTTGTTCTTTATTAACACATTGCTCTATAATGACATTTAGTACTTCACTGACATTCAATGCCTCATGGAGATGTGCCCCATCACGGACCTCTGGTCCCTCTCGATCATTTGATCTCTTGTGTACACTTTACCCCACTACGTCATCGCGTTCCACACCGGCCACCCGTCGTTCGCTGACATTCTGCCCGGCATCCCATCCTAAAATGATATTATGTCCTCCACTGACATTATATCCTACCGTGATATTTTGTCCTCTACTATCATTGTATACCATCGTGGTATTTTTTCCTCCCCTATCATTATATCCCATCGTGATATTTTGTCCTCCACTATTAATATATTCCATAGTGATATCTTGTCCTTTGACATTGCATCCTAGTATAATATTTCGTCCTCTACCGACATTATATTCTAAAATGATATTTTGTCCTACACTGACATATTGTTCTACATTATTACTATACCCTACTCTGTTTTCCCCAATACACTTTATTTGCCCTTCCCTTTGAGTTCCTACCCCCCAAAAAGAACTAGTTCATTACAAACTCCCACAATGAGGTTTGTAAGAAAATCTTTGCCTCTGCGAGTAAGGCGGATACCATCAGAAGCATAAAGGTCTGGAAATGAGATAGCAAGGATCAAGAAAGTGGTATCCCAGTTGCGTGCACAATCGTGATATCCTCTCATTGATCGCTATGGCTCTACTGTTCCAACACGTGCCAGCGTAGATCCTCGAAAGGATCCAACAGACTACGTGACGGCTCCCACGTTCCTTCATCTCCCGAAGAAGGACCTTGTAATTCTGAACAAGTTCCTCTGATCTCATCCTACCCATATCGTTACTTCCCGTATGAACAATCGTAACCGTGTTCGTCCGCCTTTGCTCCCTGATGGTCTGAGTACAATCAGTGATCCCACGGCCCGGTTGACATACAAGATTGCAACGTCGTTAAGTCTTCCGCTGCAGGATGTAGTCATAGCCTCGCACCATGGAGTCCCCCACCACCAAGAACTCCTGATTTTCAGCCACCTCATCACCTAGCAGAACAAAACGATTAGCTAGAGCCATCGGTTGCTCCACAGGGGACCCGCTTACTGAACGCGGGTTCGACAAACGGGACCCCATAGAGCGCCACTCGCTCACGGTAGTGTCAGAAGTAGAAGAGGTGGAACGCTCTTTGGGCTGCGGGGAAGATTCACTCTTGAGAAGACGAATTTCCCCCTCACACTTCCTGAGACGGTCCTCCAGGTTCACACAACCTTCACAAGCCATTTCGCTCCTCCTTCGGCAATACAAACGGCAAAGAGAATATATAAAACAACAAAAGAAAACTAAAGCGGTCACTAAATAAACTAAATATATACTAAGCTTACCTTATACTATTACTCTTACCTTTGAAGTACTATCTTGAGTCTAAATTACTAGAACACTACACTACACTTTATCTTATACCTGTAACTGTATAGCGCTACACGTATACAATTACAAAAACACAACACAATCACTAGTCACTATTTGAAGATATAAGCTTCACAAGAAGTAATAAACTTAATACGAGGTATTCGCTAGCTGGTGTCTCAACAGAAGACGAGTTCTCAAGCTGAGGTCACGGAGCAGACTGTATTGCTGCGCTGCGAGTCGTTACTCCAACTTTCGTGGGGTAGTTTTTTTGTGTGTGTGTATGTGTGTGTGTGTGTGTGTGTGTGTGTGTGTGTGTGTGTGTGTGTGTGTGTGTGTGTGTGTGTGTGTGTGTGTGCGTGCGTGTGTGTGTGTGTGTGTGTGTGTGTGCGTGCGTGTGTGTGTGTGTGTGTGTGTGTGTGTGTGTGTGTGTGTGTGTGTGTGTGTGTGTGTGTGTGTGTGTGTGTGTGTGTGTGTGTGTGTGTGTGTGTGTGCGCTCGCGTGTAAGGCCACAGTATTACCCATAGATCGGTCATATATGAGGTCTGAGCTCTCTTGCAGAAGGGAAATAGCTGTCGATCACGAGTCCAACACGTGATCCAAGACAATGGTGAATCACACACACACGCACGCACACACATACACACATACACACACACACACACACACACACACACACACACACACACACACACACACACACACACACGCACACGCAAGCGCTCCACGTTCCTTGCCACCAATTATCCCCCCTCTCCCCCTCTTCTACTTACTCCCAACTCTCTCCACTCTCCCTCATTCATCCCACTCTAATTCCACTCTCACCCACTCACCTACTTAGACTCCCTATCACACTCTCCTTCAAATTTGCCCCACCCATTCACCACACTTTCCCTCACACTACTCTCTCTCATTCTCCCCCCACATTTACCCACTCTTTCCCCTCTCCCTCTCTCCCCCTTCATCTATCCCCCAATCTCTCCCACTCCCCCTTCATCAATCCGCCAATCTCTCCCACTCCCCCACTCTCGCCCTCTCTCCCACACCCGCCCTAATCCCTCCCATTCTTCCACTCCCCTATTCTCCCTAACTCTGGAAGGGAATGAATACACATGGAAGACATTCGAGTTGATGTGTATTTTTTTTTTTTTTTTTTTTTTTTTACCACTGTCAGAAATGGCGGTGCTCAGAGAAGATCGGGAAGGAAGCGCATCCCTCAACCTCAAGCTCGTCGTTGCGCGATGCGATCAGTGAATGTCGGAATCACGTGGCTTGTTCCGGGGGGGGGGGGGAGCAAGGTCGTGCACTGACGGCTGAACGTGAGAGTGAAGGAAGTGATCGCCTGGTGCATGGGATTGACCTCGGACTGTGAAATGGTGAGTCGTTCTATGGCCAATTTGCTTTTTCTATACTTTATCTTTTCTTCCTCCTCGTTGCCTCTCCGGCTACTGCTGCTTCTGGGCGTTCCTCATGGGTATTTAGTAGGTTATAATGATTCCAAATGTCGCTGCCATTACAGGTAGAATACATCTTAATTCTGTGCCTTGCCACCCAAAACTCGCAGGCTCCACGCTACTGTGATCGGACCTCACAATCCACTGCTCTTAGTCACTTTTTTAATTATCATTATAATTTGTATTGTTGTTATTGTTATTATTGTTATTGTTATTGTTATTATTGTTATTGTTATTGTTACTGTTATCGTTATCGTTATCGTTATCGTTATCGTTATCGTTATCGTTATTGTTATCGTCATCGTCATCATCATCATCATCATCATCATCATCATCATCATCATCATCATCATCATCATCATCATCATCATCATCATCATCATCATCATCATCATCATCATCATCATCATCATCATCATCATCATCATCATCATCATCATCATCATCATCATCATCATCATCATCATCATCATCATCATCATCATCATCATCATCATCATCATCATCATCATCATCATCATCATCATCGTCATCATCGTCATCGTCATCGTCATCATCATGATTGTGGGGCTGTCACCCGCTCACTACATTTCCCACTCTCCCCTTCCTTTTCCCTTTCTTCCAATGAATACAAAACTTGTTTCGTCGTATCATTCGTTGCTGTATATCACGTCTGAATACAAATTCTTGTTCTGCAGCGTTCCTGACTGACGTCGAGTAGCAGTGCATAACATGAGGTGGCGTCTTCTGCGGAGCCTTTGATGTCATAAACATTAAACTACTTCCACTGTTTCAGTCCAGGAGAGTATCGACATCATACAAGTACCACCACCTACTTCCTCTCCTCCTCCTCCTCCTCTTCCCCCCTCCTCCCCCTTCCTCCTCCTCCTCCTCCTCCACCTACTTCTCCTCCACCCTCTTCTTATCCTCTGGCCCCTCTTCCTTCTCGTCCTACTTCTTTTTCTTCTTCCTGCTCCCTCTGTTCGCCTTAATCTTCCTCCCCATCCTTTCCTCCTCCTCTTTTTGATTCCCCTCCTCCTTCACCTCTTCCTGCTGCTCCTTCCCCTCCACTTCCTCCAGCTTTCTCTCCTTCTCCCCTCCTCACCAAATGCGGACGTGGCGTTGGAGCCCAAGGCAAACTAGCGATGCGAGGCAAACTTTGGATTGCTTTTCCTTCCTTCCCAATTTTAAACACGACCATAGATGCCGTGGTTCTTTGCGTGTGTGATTCACCATGGCCTTGGATCACGTGTGGAACTCGTGATCGACAGCTATCGCCCTCCCGGATGAGAGCTTAGAACTCATGTATACCCGATCTATGGGTAATGCTGTGACCTTACATACACACACACACAAAACTTGCCCACGAAAGTTGGAATACCGGCTCGCAGTTGAGCGATGCTGAAATAATTTCAGCCATGGGCGGGAATCGAACTCGGACCGCTGGATTAGTGGTTGCGAAAGGTACCTCTGCACTTCACATGAGGAGAAATCAAACACATATTTTTTTTTAACTTATTTTGAAAATATTTGACATTATACAAAAGTGAAACTTAAAAAAAAGAAAGCCATATACGGCTACAAAAGACATAGCTCGTACCAATATCGTACATAAATAAAAATCTATACCTAGTAATCATAGGCCAAAGTGCATAACATACAAACATAGAAAAGTATTGCTTAGTCTACGGGTTTACAAACCGTCCCGATGGCGAAATCAACATAGTTAAACGTAGCATTGCTAGTTAACGCACCTTTGTTTGTTTATTGTATTCAACTTTTTAAAATGTTTGAGTCGCAACATCTCACCAGGTGGAACTGATATGACCTCACATGAGAAAGAAAATGAGAGAGGCAAAAATAGAGAAAGAGAGAGAAGGAGAGATAGAGAGAGACAAAGACATACAGACGTACATACAGAGAGAGAGAGAGAGAGGGAGAGAGAGAGAGAGAGAGAGAGAGAGAGAGAGAGAGAGAGAGAGAGAGAGAGAGAGAGAGAGAGAGAGAGAGAGAGAGAGAGAGAGAGAGAGAGAGAGAGAGAGAGAGAAGAGATCAAATCAGGACAACAAATCAGGTCATACATAGTTTTACTCTTCCCATTATGATGCAATTGGACAGCGGATGATTGGCACAATGAGATAGAAACAATAGTTAATATCTGTAACCTCTACATATATAATAACCAACCGAATTCATTATAAGTAAGTCAATAACCCAGATTACACATCCAGGATTCAAACTTAGAAACTCAATTAAATTCTTAGCACAATTTTTCACTAACAATGTCTAATAGATTCAGTTTATTGAATAATACAGAACATGATAATGCGGACCGTAGTAACAAGTTGCCGCACACCGCCAGACTACGGTGTCACTCAATTAGTCATGTAACTCATGTTCACGGAGATCCCACGGTAACGTTAACTTGTTGAAAAAAGACTAAAAGAGGAATGTTTTGTGTGTGTGACTGCCCAATTTTATTATTCTGCTACAAATGTACCAAAATGTACTTTTCTGCCTCCAGTGTAGAAGGAGTACACCGGAGCCTACATAGAAAAAAATAATAATAAAAATACCGTAAATCACTTCCACACCGAAGTGAGTATGGGGAGGGGGTGTGATGGGACGCTCTAGCTGCCATTAGGCTCTCTTTCTATCTTCTAGATAACCCTTAGGTCAGTGGTTCTTAACCTTTTTCAGTGCCCTTAGTATCCCTTGATATCCCAGAAAAATTATTGTACCTCCATCCAATACAAATACAATGCAAAACATATGTGAAAGGATTAGTGATACAAACCTTGCTTTGCTTTCTCATGGTAAATATACAGTGCCAGTGCACTGGCTATTATGTCTCGTGTCCCCAAGTTTAAGATACCTTCGGTTAAGAACCAATGCCATGGTGGAGGTTAAGGTTGTAGGGGCCAGTGTTTCTCAACCTGGGTTCCGCACGTTATAGTTAATCCTACTATAGCTCGTCTTTGCTTTATGCTAACACAATGTGTCTTAATCGAGATCTTAAT
The DNA here is from genome assembly GCF_046742065.1 of Oratosquilla oratoria. Classification (NCBI taxonomy): domain Eukaryota; kingdom Metazoa; phylum Arthropoda; class Malacostraca; order Stomatopoda; family Squillidae; genus Oratosquilla; species Oratosquilla oratoria. Next base: position 29,742,889 of record NC_134782.1, read on the forward strand.
TTTTTTCTTCTAATTTTTCCCTGGCTAGTTGCATCTCCCAGAATGTGGAGATGGTTTATATAAGATATTATAATGCTTATGTCACTTCATGCTTTGCAAAAGTGACTAAATCCTATTGGATCCCGCATCAAAGGGTCCCCTGAATGTATAAATTGATGTAAGGAGTCCACAAAGCTTGAAATGTTGAGAAACACTGGTATGAGTAAAGGAAACATGCTTGGTTGTTATACTATCATTATACAAACGTCTTAGAGGACACAGAGGTCTGTAAGACACTACAAAGAATAAATATGTCATTAAGCACTTTCAGGTGTTCACGTATGTTATCGGCAACGTATAGACTGACGAGTCTTCATCCAGATGACATTGGTATAGGCAACAAAATCTGATGAATATATGCGTTTTCCAGTAGAACAATGCTCCAGTTTCTTTTATTTCTTCTTCTTTTCCGTTATTCTTTTTTAGAATTCATTAATAAGGAGAGATGTCTATTTAGAAAATGGGTCACACTTCTAAGAAAAACTAGGGTTAGATAAAACTATACTATATATATATATATATATATATATATATATCTATATATATATATATACATATATTATATATATATATTTATATATGTATATATATATATATATATATATATATATATATGTGTGTGTGTGTGTGTGTGTGTGTGTGTGTGTGTGTATTCACTTAGTCTTTGGATCACGTGTTGGACTCGTGATCGACAGCTATTTCCCTCCTGGAAGAGAGCTCAGAGCTCGTAGGTCCGATCTATGGGTAATGCTATGACCTTGCACACACACACACACCCAACTCCCCGCCCACGAGAGTTGGAGTAACACCCCTCAGCGATGCGATACTGATATTATTTCAGCCCCGGGCGAGGATCGAACCCGGACCTCCGTAGTGGCAGGCCAGAGCTCTAACCACAGCGCCATGAGAGGTGTGTGTGTGTGTGTGTGTGTGTGTGTGTGTGTGTGTGTGTGTGTGTGTGTGTGTGTGTGTGTGTGTGTGTGTGTGTGTGTGTGTGTGTGTGTGTGTGTGTGTGCTTATAAATATATATGATATTTTTGGAGGACTCCATCATTCATTTTTTACATAGCCTACTAATATCCATAGATCATGTCATAATATAACTCAAATTATAATATAGAAAAGACATACTTTCACAGGTTTCGTATTACCTTCCTCGATCGTATGGAAATGTATCTGGTAATATGATGAAAGCTACCCTATTACTCTGAAATATTTTATTAAGAATTGCTCTCGCTTTTTTCCTTATTCATTTATCTATTTATTTTTTATAATCAATGAATATTATTTAAATCAGTTACATAAGATCTTTGTATATGTTTGATCTATTTCTGTATGCATGTATGGAATATATATATGTACGTATGCATTTATGTATGCATTTACGTGTGTGTATGTATGTATACATATATGTAAGTGTGCAAGTGTGTATGTATTCTTAGATTCACTTGTATCTCTTTCTGCTCTTTCTTTTTATCCTTCTTTTCCCTCTTTTTCTCTCTAATTATCTCTTCTCACGCACCTCCCTTTCCACACGCCTTTTTTTTTCATTATATTTATTTTTCATCATATGCCTTTTCGATGTATCTTTATCTTTATCATAGGCACGATATGCTTGCCAACTTCATTTTCTTTCGTTATTATGTAACAGAAAACGTTTTCTTTTACATATTAACGAAAGAAAATTGAATTTGCATGCATCAATTTTGTAAAATGGAATTTGAAGAGTAGTTTCTTTGAATCAGGGATGAAATCTAGCCCTGTTAGTTGGGTATATATATACAGAATGTATACACATAAACATACACAAACATACAAATAACTTTGCTCACCTTTTAAATCACATACCGCCTATTTGGGTTCAGAACACTTGATTTTGACCTTTCCCCAGATATCAATCATTGTTATATTGTTATGTTTCTGGCTTACATGCACATCACCTACTAGGCTATACAAGTGAGATGCATGTTCCAACAAATTGGTAAAGTGAAATAAAGGTACTACGTGTTAGCACACGTTCCCTCTATGTATCCCGTCCTAGTTTATATAAGCCCACCCACTCATTTGTATATGCACGCTGAAGAGGATCACAGATAGTGATCGCAAAATACGTATCTTGATATAATTTTCTTTTTTTCCACCGATAGTGGGATCTTCAGGTCACATTCCTACAATATACGTTTACAGCGTTATTTTACTCGTGTGGCAATTGTGAGGCACTGAAGTCTAAGAATGTTATACATACTACATATAGAGGTACATGTGTTTATACCTTTCTTATTCTCTTTCTCAAAAACACAAGCAACCACGCGCGCGCGCGCGCGCACACACACACACACACTCGCGCACGCACACACACACACATACACACACACACACACACACACACACACACACGCACGCACACACACACACGCAAACACACACACACGCACACGCAGGAAATCGCATGGACCAGATGGAATTGCAAATTGGATACTGAAAGAGTGTATAGACGAACTGACAGATAAACTATACAAGATAATAGACTTCTCACTCAAAGAGAGGAAAGGTACCACAAGATTGGAAAGATGCAAACATAGTACCAATATATAAAGGAGGAAATAGGGAAGATCCTACAAACTTCAGAGCGGTATCCCTTACAAGCACCGTAGCAAAAATATGTGAAAAAATCATCAGAAGCAAATGGACCAAACACTTGGAAGAAAATAAAATAGTAAACCCTAAACAACTTGACTTTAGAAGTGGAAGATCGTGCACCACAAACCTAATCTGCTTTTACTCGAGATTAATTGAGATAATACAAAAAAGAGATGGCTGGGCAGACTGCGCCTTCTTGGATTTGCAAAAGGCATTCGGCAAAGTACCACATAAAAAATCTATAAGAAAACTTGAAATAATAGGAATACAAGGTAAGCTGCTGGAGTGGATGAAGGATTTCTTAACTGGGAGAAAAATGAGAGTGGTACTTAGAGGCAAAAATTCGAACTGGGAAGATGTGAAAAGTGGCGTTCCCCAAGGCTCTGTATTGGCTCCTTTAATGTTTGTCATATGTATAAATGATATGGATGAGGGAGTAAATTGTTACATGAACTTCTGTGCTGACGATGCCAAATTACTAAAGAAAGTAAGAACAGAAGAAGATTGCAAATCGCTGAAAGAAGACCTGAACAAAATATAGAAATGGAGTCAGAGATGTGAGCTGAACTTCAAAATTAAAGATGTAACATAATGGAATTTGGAAAAAGCAAAAACAGAGTATCAAGTCAATATAAAATTGGAAACAAGGAAGTCAAAAAAGTCGATTCAAAAAGAGACCTGGGAGTAATCATCTGAAGTGACTTGACACTTGATAAACATGTCAATAAACTATTTGGAGAGACTTATTACTTATTAAGATCAATGAAAGTGGCCTTCGACTGCATAGATGAGGAGATTGTAAAAAAGTAGTTGTTACACTGAAAAGACATAAACTAGAATATGCTGCAACACTGTGGGCGCCTAGCACAAAGAAGAACATAAGAAAATTAGAAAGAATCCAAAGAGCAGCGCCAAAAATGGCACCTCCACTGTCAAATTTGACATACGAACAAAGATTGGAGAAATTACATCTGTCAACACTGGAACAGAGAAGAGAAAGAGGTGATTTGTTGACCATTTATAGAATTATGAAAGGGTCGGGAATTCTTAGAAACGACTTATTAAACAAGAGGACACGAAAAGAAACTAAAGAAAGACAGCTACAGAAGATACCTGAAAAAAAAATTGTTTCCCACATAGAGTGATTGATGTCTGGAGCAAACTAAAAGGAGAAACAGTAAATTCCAGAACTATACACGATTTTAAGAATAAACTGGATGTGGAGAGATACAAAAATGGGTCACTACGAGCATAGCTCTCGTCCCGTAAAATACAACTAGGTAAACACACACACACACACATACAAACGCGCACGCGCGCGCTTCCCTCTTAGTGGTAAGGTGTACCAGATAATATCAAGTGAATGAGTTAACTGAATACATTCCAAAATAGTCAGCATATTCTGTAGAAGGCCATTGGCATTTGAAAGATCTGAGGAACTTTTGTTCTCAGCAATTGCTACTAAAGACAAGCCTTCAGAAACATTATATCAACAAAGACACAAATACCTGTCCATTGAACCACTACATTGTCTACATATGAAAGCAGGTATTTACATATACTAGAGTATTTGCAGAGCAAACGATAGGGAAAGAATCATGAGCTATTTTTTCAAATTAAATAAATATGGCAACAATAATTACAAGCTAATTACTGTGTTAATACAAATAGAAAATGGCTTAGAATTTAAGCATCTCAGGTCTTGCAAAGCAAAGGGTTGAATAGTTATAGTTGAGATGTCATGAAGATTAGAAAGAGATAAAAAATGGATAAAATTGATATAAACAAAATAACCAAATTCTAACATTCTAATTAATAAGAATTCTGAAAAGAAAACTTTTAGAAGGCTACGAAAGGAAGATATATACATACAACAAGCAGGATATTAACCAAAAGAAGAAACGACAAGAACAAGGGGAGATTAGAAAAAAATAAAAGAGAGGCTTGTTATTTCTAAATTGGTAAACTAAGTTCTGATGTCGCCAGAAAAGAGTAATAATGATGATATAAAATCCAAAGTAGGGAGAACAGTGGCTTAAACTCTAGGCAAGCTACGTCTTTGCAGGTTCTGATATCATTTCCAGACAATTAACTCCAACAGCAATATAACCAAACCAGGATTTAACAAACCATGATTTAGCTATTGGATGTGATAAGCCAAAAAGTAAGAAAGAACTAAAGATATTACTCGAAAATTTTAGAAAAGATAAGAACAACTAACACAAAAAATATATGAAATAAAGAAAGATTTGTGGAAAACATTGAATAATATATTCCATAACGTACATACACAGGAAAGGGTTCTGAAAGAGGAAAAAAATCAGGGAATAATTCGGATAGCAATTCATAAAGAACAAAAAAAAATGTAAAAGAGTAAGACAAAAAAAGAAAGGATGAAGACACAATTTGTCGGGGTGGATGGTCAATAAGCTGGGATAAAAAAAAAAAAAAATCGTAAACATTGACATACAAATGCTCCAAATCTAAAGGCAAAATCACTGTAGAAATGGAATTCATAGTCCTCATCTTTCCAAAGGAAAAAAGAGAAGACCCATTAAACTGCAGACCAGTGTCTCTAACTAGCATTGTGCGCAAAACACTGGAAGATAGCCGAGTGGACGGAACATCTGTAAAAGTACTGAGAGAACGTTAGACAAATCATATGAATATTGGGCACAACTGTGATATTTTTCAAACCTAAATTTCTACGACAGATTAAAAGACACATTACGGAGAGAAGCAAATGTATGGAGTGAGTATAATCAGATTTGATGAAGACACTTGGTAAAGTACTGCACAGGAGGTACTGTAGATAATGGATTTAGAGAAAAGAGTTTGAAATTATTTGCCAGAATTGATGGGAGACGTTTTGTGAGTAAGGAACGTAAGGCCAAGAATCTTAGAAGAACGTTCGGAGTGCACTAGAACTCTCTTGCAAAGGTATAAGAAGAGGCATGTCAGAGGAATCCTTAGGATGTCAAGAACCATTTTAATGTAAATGACCTCAGATTTGCTTGCCGAGCCGTGAAAAAAGAAATCCTACTATAATCTATGATACCGGAAAACATGGTCCAAACAGCTGATGGCCAACTAACATCAGACATGGACAGGTGCAGAATGGAGCTCACCAGACCAAATACTTTGGCTCACCCTCTATGTGGCCATCTTCCCCTGGATGATGATCGAGTGACTGTTGCTAATCCAATAATATGCAAAACTCCGCACTCAATAAGTGAGGTTAGAGAGGTTCTAAGTTGAAGGGTGGAATGACGACTAGCATCTGCAACGTCAGTGCGGAGTTGCTAAAATCCTGAGCCAAAACCACAGTCTGTGGGTTGCACGCAGTGCTGTCTACCGTCTCACAGTGCTGTATTATCCCTTCAGACAGATAAAAGGACAGAGTGCTGTGAACCGTAGATGATATATGTCTGCCTCTTCCCCTGTTAATTCAGGGGTGAGGCAGATGTGTGTCATCGCCCTGACACTTTGCACTCTCTACTCGTATTGGGTACTGAATAGAATTGTCGGCTAATACCATTGCAAAGTATTTGTTGACAACACTAAGGTCACCAATATTGTCTTTACCGATGATGCTATACTCCTTTCCTAGTCATTAGAGGTCTCGGAAGCGACCAAGTCAAATGATCAGGCGTTTTGAAGTTTGATAGATGATACAGTTCAGCCTGTCTATGCATATGGTGAGGACATTTAGGTTTTGAAAATCCTCACGAACCTTGATAGTGTAGTGCACAACAGTGATGTGTCATGCCAGGAAGTCCTTGGAAGGATATGCATGGCCCATGTTATTATAGGACCGCTCAGCCAGGGTACACTTTATGACGAAGTTGATATTCATGTAGAAGGACTAAGATTCAAATCTTCAAGTCGTTTGTAATCCCTGTCCTACTGTATGACTATGAGGCATAGACATCAAGACGAAACATTTCGATATCTTTGATGATAAAAAGTGCCTTCGAAGACTTATAGGGTATTGTTGGAATAAGTTTGTGTCAACCCACTACTGCTCCGTAAGACTTAGTGACATGCTACCCGCATAACTCTTGAAAATTAACTCCGGCTATATGGGTATGTGGCACGCTTCCCTGATGGTGATTCCATTCTGTAATTATGTAAAATCCCTCGGTGAAGACGAATACGAACATAATAATGAAGGCGACTGCAAAGGGCCATAAGGCCCACACTAGGCAGTCCCATGCCCCTTACTACGTGCCATCTCTATCCATAAAGTTATATCATCTTCTCTTAAAACAATCTATTGTTTCAACGCTCACTACATGGTTACTAAATCTATTTCATTTGTTAATCACTCTGTAAACCAGTTCTTGCCTATATCCTTCTTAAACCTAAATTTGTCCAATCTGAAACCATTCCTACGAGTCGTGCCTACAAAACTCTTAACTGAATTAATACGACCTATCTTGGCAAGAGATGTTTGACACGGAAAATGAGACTACATAGCCTTTGTTCGAGGAAACTGTGATGAATGGCGTCGACGTGTGAGCGAAGAGACGCCCCATCGCCCGGAGCATTTTCTCCTTTAGTGATGATAAATCAAAGTGAAAGGAAGAGATAGGCGAAGTCTGACAGGGATCAGTACATGCGCCAGGCATGTTCCTTATCCAAAAATATTATTTGTTAGAAGGAATAGATAGCTGCGTGGGCGTGGATGTCAATCTGCAAAGTTGAATGATACCTCAGGTATCAAGAGAAACCCTGGAACCAAAAACTGACAAAACCTATGAATGGAAACAAAGTGGCAAAAGAAATTGTATATCAATGAATTCAGAGTAATGTACTATATGTGTAGGAAAGTCAGAAAAATATATATGTATATTGATTAGGAGAACAAAAAATAGTAAAGGTGAAACATGCAAAAAGGATATAATAATAAACAAATAAATAAATGAATGAATAAAAGAAAAAATATAGATATGATATTCATCTACTCGTACATATATTTGGACAAGGTACAAAAACTAAACACGGAACACGTATGATCCAGGACAGCACAGGGTACACAGGAATGCTGGAAAATCTACACATTATAAATGATAAAAAAAAAATCCAAAGAGATCTTGGGAAACATGTGCCAGGTTTACTGGGAATAATGAATAGGAAATGAAAAAAAAAGAGGTTAACAACACAACTGTATATCCCTCAACTTTGCTTTGTCACTTTCCTCACCTTCTCACATTCCCTAAACAAAGACCAAGAGACTGTCTCTACACTCCACTTTTTCTAGGGCGAGGTTCTGGATGGACTTGCACGTTGCGAATGGATCGCTGTCTTTTTCCATGGGGGAATATTACAAAATAAGTTCCTAAATGCTTCCTGGCCGAGCGGGAGAGAACGTCGCTACTTGCGACGGAGGCCGAGGTGATGCTAGTTCGAACCCTGACATCATTTCGTTGGACCAAGGTGCATGTCTCATTGAATCCACGCTACAAAGTCCTTTGGAAAGACTTGTCCAGACGATCGAGTACAGCTCGATGGGCACTGGTCGCAAACGAGCAAAGCCCACAAGCACAACTGTAGTGTTGTCAACACTGTGCCGAGCTGGTCCAGTCAAACCACAGCCAGATCGTGTGGTCGTTCAGGCAGGACCTGCAGACTGTGTGCGGTACGATAACTACCAGTATGGTGGCCGTTAAAGTTCTATGAAATGTAGAATATGAGGTCAAACTAGCGCGAACAATGACATCCTCTGCCCCTTGCCTCCATAGGAAGCCTCGTGTGTCTGACAGCGACGTCATATTACCGGCCATGGGCAGTGTCTGGTGCTTTCGCTATACAACCAACACAGGCACTTTGCCAGTGTTTTAGCGGGCACAATCGGTAAACTTGATAATAGGCAAACTGATCGCTTGTGCACGCGGGCAATGCTCAATAGTCTGGACGGGCCTTAAGGGCACCGTCCTAGCCTCCTGATAGGGTGAGTTTGCGACGTTAAACCGAATCATTATGATGACTACAGGAGTTTGTTCAACCTTCTGAATCCAATTGAAAATTCACCTGGTGTATGTATGCGTGCATATATATATATATATATATGTGTGTGTGTGTGTGTGTGTGTGTGTGTGTGTGTGTGTGTGTGTGTGTGTGTGTGTGTGTGTGTGTGTGTATACATACATACGTGTATATGTGTGTGTATTCACCTTGGTCTTTGGATCACGTACTGGACTCGTGATCGACAGCTTTTCCCTCCCGGAAGAGAGCTCAGAGCTCATATGACCGATCTATGGGTAATGCTGTGACCTTACACGCACACACACACCCAACTCCCCGCCCACGGGTTAACAACCTTCACATTTCAAAACTATCTGCTGATTTCGAGAAAGATATGTAAATGACTGGATGTGCCATTATATGTGAATGGAACAAGTATTTACAAGCATGTTTTCTTGTATGTATTTTTGTATGGGGTCATACATGCATGAGTGTACAAGTGTGTATGTGTTAAGTGGTTGCAAGTGGTATATGTTTGTGTATATTTCCATACGTATGCATTTTTTTACGTGTGCTTGTATTAGTAATCAACATGTATATGTAGGGAAGACAAAGGACTCCATGTAGTATTATTTCTACATTTCAAACTTATCACAAACAGCAGACAGGCTGTCTTCCTTCATCAAATGTGAAGTAGATAAGTCTAGTTCCATTGAGTAAAATTAAAAAGAAAAAAATCTAAAACTGTTTTTTTTTTTTTTTTGAAGAAAGAAATGCCATGTGGAAAGTCAAGTCTCGTATATCAAAACCTGACAATATCTGAACATCAACAAACTTTAACAAGTAACTGGTTCCATAAAGCTTGTTTAGAAGGATAAATTGATCAAATTTTAAATAGAAACCTTCTCTCACAGTGGTGTTTCTGTCTTTCAACATTTTCTTCATTCTGGGAATATTCCCAGAACAGTTATGTTACAAGTTGGAATCTTGGTGATTCCATGTCGTCTCTGGACGAAAGGAGAAGGGCTCTCAACCTACATTTAAGATTAATATTTGCATAAGGCTAAGCACAACGGCAATTGTGGTAGGAAAGGTGTGGATGTTTTGTTCACACAGCTGAATAAATTGGCTAGAAAATTAACGTTTATCATTTCAATTCAATTGAATACCCTGAAAATAGAACGTAACACAGTGGAAAAATTATGTAGCGGGTTAGATGATTTGCATTGATAAATCTACTTCTAGTTATAGAAAAAATGGAGCGCTGTATGTTGTATTGTTTATACAAAAATCGGATTAAGCTGAAAAGATCATTTGACTTATCCAAAACACACACATATGATTTCTAGATTATTGGTAATGCATATAACTATAATAACTACA
>NC_134782.1:29775417-29782917 GCF_046742065.1 Oratosquilla oratoria
AGTGACTAGAGATACATTTCTATCAACGACAATGCATTTTAATTCTAAGCCATCAAGTTCGGAAGAACCGTGGAGGCACATGCAGAAATTGAAACGTGGTACACCCGAGGACTCGAATCAACGGCGGCAAGCACGTGACCAGTGCTATAGTGACTTAGACCAATACACCATCTCTCTTGATGGTGTATTGATCTAAGTCACTACCGCACTGGTCACGTGCTTGCCGCCGTTGGTTCGAGTCCTCGGGCGTACCACGTTTCAGTTTCTGCATGTGCCTCCACGATTCTTCCGATGTTGATAGCTTAGAATTAAAGTGCATTGTGGTTGATAAATATATATATATATATATGTATATATGTATATGCATATATATACAGTATATATATATACATATATATACATATATATATATACATATATACATATATACATATATATATATATATATATATATATATATATATGTGCAGGAAAGTCACATAGGCGCATGATTGGAAAAATACATAAAACCACCAAGGAAAATAATGCAATATATACCAAGTGATTTCGTGTATTAGCAATCTTCAAGGTGTCTTAATAGACGAAAATGCTTGGTCTGTAATCTATTATTTCCCTTGGTGGTTTTATGTATACTGTACAGCTGCACAGAAAACTATCGTTAGTAAATCACGCTAATCATTTTGACACAAAACAACGAAACTATTTGAGACAAGTTGAAGTCTCCATCGGAAATAAGATTATCATGTCATAGTGAATCCATATGAACTCCGGAACTATTATTCGATTCATATTCATTCAGAAGGAATTCGAACAATTCGAACCCCAGAAATACCAACCCTTCGGTATCATAAGGTTATGTTCATTAGCGAATGTTTCGACACCCCTACTAACGATAGTTTTCTGTGTAGCTGTACATACATATATATGTATATAAATAATCTTTCTGCCCCGACAAACATTGACTGGGTCACGTCAGTCACGCAGAAATAAACATTCTTCAAAGCAAGAGAGAGCTTGGGAGAAAGGAGAAGATTATATAAACTAAGATTCAGCATGTTCTGTGAGAGAGATGCGTCTGAAATGAGCCGGCAGTAATGTTGAGGAGAGAGACAAATTTAGGTTAAAGAAAGAACTAAGAACTGGTTTACCAACAGAATGGTTTACGAATGGAATAGACTTTGTAACTATGCCTCGAGCCTTGAAACAACTGGTTGTTTTTAAGGAAAGATTAGATAAGTTTATGGATAGGGATGACAGGTTGTAAGCGACATGGAACTACCTTGTGTAGGTCTTATGGTCTCCTGTAGTCTCCTCCATTCTTGTGTTCTTATGTTTACATGTAACCGAAGTGAGAGGGGCGAGGATGTTGATCCTCCATACCTAGTCTTGCGGGTAAAAACATATTAATTGAAAGAAAAATTGTCTTTGTAACAATTATATGCTTTGGGTGATATCGTGTAACAGATGTGACATTTTTAGTTATGGTGAGACTATTAAACGTGAAAGACGAATGTTAGTCACTATCGAACCATGAGTACACTAGAAAACATGTGGAGCTAAAAAGGACAACAGCTGAAGTGGCAGACATTCATGTTAACTATTTAACAAGAGAGAGAAAAATAGAAAGAGGAAGAGGAAGAGGAAGAGAAAGAAAAAGAAAACAAGAAAAATAAAGAGAAAGAGAAAGAAAAAAGAAAGAGAATCGACATACATCACCAGTACCAAGAACTTCAAACAACACGTGGGAGACATGGTATGTTTACAAGAAGGGACACGAGAAATAGTTTTGGAGTGACTGCAAGTCCCAGCCTATATGACACGTGAAATCTGGTTAAGCAACATTTAACCTTACATCCTTGAGATGCTGAGATGAGAAAGGTGAATAAGTGGATCTGTTTGACTCAGCCACCCCAGCTAAATATGGGAAAAAGGCCATGGGGAGTTACATACACACATACATTTATGACAAAAAAGACCACAAAAGTGATCTGTTGCTGTATATACGGTCAATGTGACCCAGTACGATTTTATTTTTCTTTGAAGAATAACATTTAAATGAAGTTGTTTTTGCTCCACTACCCATCCATGAATGGTCATATGGCTGGACACTCGTCAAGTGGCTGCTGTGTAAGGGAACATGACTCACACAAAACGAATTACTCATTCTGGGTCAATCAACCGCAATCAAAAACAGGAGAAAGGGTGTGGTAGATTGCTACAAGCCTATATCTCTGGCCAGGCACTTGCATCTACGAAGCAAACTGATTTCCATATCATCATGAGGAAGTACTTAAAACATTATCATGAGGCCCTTCCCAAAAAACAGCTTTAGTCAACGATGAACGAGAACATATGAATTTCGGGGATCATTTGGAAATACTGCCATTAAGAAGCACTACGTACGATAAAAGCTGCTCAGTATCATTATGAAGGATTATCTAAAAGATATTTGTGAGAACCTCCTCAACGAAACATCTATAATCAACAATAAACGAAAACAAATTAATATTGGACATCACTTGTAAATACTACTCTAGGATGGTTATCGCCATCATCAAGCACTATGTATTATATTGGACAACTACAATTATAACGGCAACAGTTGACTGGTAACTTGACCAGACTTAATGATCAACATCTTATATATTCAGATGGCGGCATACATGGAAGTCTTGCCTCTGGGTATGAAGCTCTACACTACATTAGGCAGCGGAACTATTCGAACCATGTATTAGGAAAGAATAGTATGGAGGACAGTGATACAAGCAAAGGTATGAATCTAAATACTGTCTTGTGTTGCACTACACTAGCTACCTCGCAGAAGCTATATGCACAGCTCGTAAATATCCCAGGTCTCTGAAAGAGCTGAAGATAGAGCTGTTGCTAACCTATACTAACGCCAATACATCAAGAGGTGATAACTGTACTTAAGCAAAGTAAGACATAGATAAAAACTGACATTTTGATAATATATCCAGGGAGATATTGAGGAGTGAGGTGAAAGCTAAGGGGTTTCTTTGACTACAGCAGGAAAACACCAAAGACTCTACTGGTGAGACAGCTTCTCAAGTTTGACACTCCCGGGGTACTTCTCAAACTTCTTTGTCTAAGAGATTGACATTGCTCAGCACAATCAGCCAAATATCTGGACGCTTTCTACATCGTTAGGCATAATGAAGGGTCCACGTCAAGGCACCTAAAGGGGCCTTTGATGTATATCAAGTACCACAAACAGAAAATACGAGTTTCGACGTGAAATCGTTGTTCACGAACCTTCCTGTGGATGGCACCATCAGTAATGGTTACATTGCAGTTAGCCAATTCATCTAAGATAAATCACTACATCGTAAGCTTGATTTACATAGAGGTAATGTTCTCGTGTGTGTAGGTTTTGGCTCCTTCATGCTTGAAAGGTGAGGTGCATAGGCAGCACATGGGAATAATGAAGAATTTTCATCTCAGGCACAACAACTTTGGGAAATACTGGATAGTAAACATCAATCAAATTTAACTCAATGGAATACAGAGTGGTGTAGATACGTAAGAGATAGTTCACTGATTGCACAAATAAACACAAAAATGGAATATATTTCTGTGTCTTACAGTTCTAGCCTTTCTATTCAGAGGTTTCAGCAGATCTTTTTGTTGTTCTGTAACTACGAAATAGTTTGTTCACATGGTCTAGCTTACTACAATTTCTGAGCGCCTTGAGTTAAGCTCTATGATCACATTAAGTTTTAATTCATTTATGGGCACTTCATTGGTGTATTTGTGAAAATCTATTGGTCAAGGTAGTGGAATATAAACAGGTCACATTATTTTTGCAGAACGTACAGTAGGATTGATGGGAGACAAGAGGAAATTGCAGGAATAATTAACAAGTTTCTTCTACATCTACCCAAAAAAGAAATAAAAGTAAAAACAACATACACAGAAGTTAATTAAAGAAATAAATAAAACAAAATTACAAATTAAGCTAAAAGGGAAATAACCCTAAATAATCAAATTTCGTTAAATCTATGAGGATTTGTTTAAGTGTGGACAGAATGGTACAAGAAGTGTAACATAAGACGAACTGATGTTTGGTGGCTCATAGATTCAAGAAATACTTGAAGGTGGTACGAGTGTGTGCTGCTGCGAAATGAGATGAAAAAAAAAATTGGGTTGTATGGAGAACGAGAGGAATACAGAAAATACCATAGTTTACATTGGAAGACCTTCAGTGCAAACAGAACTCAGATGTTGGGTCTACTTGAGGTGCTTTGGATGTTGGTTGGAGTGCAAAATAGGCTTGCAAACGAAATAACATAAAACAAGGTTAAATCAAAACCAAAAAGGCATAAATATAAGACAAAAGGGAATAAAAAAAACACACAGAGGGATCCTGATCTTAAAACAAAGTTTTAAAAGAATTGGAACACAAAAGGAATTTGGAACGACAGAAGCAAAATGTTAAATAATCAAAACCCAAAACGTAGAAAGAAAAAGAAAGAAAAAATATGGTTTTGGAAACTTTTTTGTCTTGCTGAAACGACTTCTTTGCAATGCAAGTCCATCATCCCCACCTTCAAGTATGAGAAACTTACTCATTTTCGGGCAAAAACGTCGCAGTCAGTAAAACACTTATATGTATACTTATGCATCTATCTACAACTATATCTATATCTATATCTATATCTATATCTATATCTATATCTATATATCTATATCTATATCTATACCTATATCTATATCTATATCTATATATCTGTAGGTATAGCCATAGGTATAGACATCTGTAGCTATACCTATGTATATCTATATTCTTATATTTTATACCTATGTGTGCATGTATAGGTACATATACATTTACATGTGCATCTACATCAATATCCACATCTACGTCTACATCTACCTGTATATCTAACTGTACATCTACATCTATATCTAAATCTACATCTACTTGTACATCTATATCTACATATTAAATTTAAATCTACATATACATCTAAATCCCCATATGAAATCAACACCCACTTCTACATATCTGGATTACATAAACGTTTACTTAAAGGTCAGATATCAGCAGATATACCATTCGCTAAAAATCATCGTATTGCTCGAAAAAGTACTTTTTAAAAGCATACAAATAAAGTTTTTAACTATTACAGAAGAATTTATTCAGAAAATTCACTTTTAATTGCGCCTCGCATACCACTTTTCCCAAGTCTAGATATTCAGAATAACAATATTGTTTGTTTGGCAACTGTGACGTCACGAACGCGGAATTCCCCGAACCTTTCCCGAAGCGCACGGGCGGAATGTTTCGAATAGCAGACGACGCAATGAAATGAAGACAAAACTGTTTTTTGCCAAATTTGATAAGATGTAGATGATGGAATTATATAGAATACTGTCAGTATGTTTTTTATGTACATCAAACTGTAAATACAAAAAGTTATGGAAGTCTTGATATCTGACCTTTAAAGGTCAGATATCAAGACTTCCATAACTTTTTGTATTTACAGTTTAATGTACATAAAAAAACATACTGACAGTATTCTATATAATTCCATCATCTACATCTTATCAAATTTGGCAAAAAACAGTTTTGTCTTCATTTCATTGCGTCGTCTGCTATTCGAAACATTCCGCCCGTGCGCTTCGGGAAAGGTTCGGGGAATTCCGCGTTCGTGACGTCACAGTTGCCAAACAAACAATATTGTTATTCTGAATATCTAGACTTCGGAAAAGTGGTATGCGAGGCGCAATTAAAAGTGAATTTTCTGAATAAATTCTTCTGTAATAGGTAAAAACTTTATTTGTATGCTTTTAAAAAGTACTTTTTCGATGATTTTTAGTGAATGGTATATCTGTTGATATCTGACCTTTAAAACATCTACATCTACACCAACACATATATCTATAGTAACATGAATATCTACATCTACACTAATTGCACTGATTTCCGTACCTTCTCACTGATACATACATCTACATCTACTCTGTATCTATATCTACATTTATATCAATACGTAACAAGTACAACTACACCTACATTTACATCTAATCTATATCTACATATATATGTGTACATATTATGTATGTTAGTGTTTTTATTATCTATCTATCTATCTATCTATCTATCTATCTATCTATCTATCTACTGGTATCTATCTATTTATCTATACATATATATATATATATATATATTTATATTATATTAATATATATATATAATATTATATATATAATATATATTATATATCTATATATCTATCTACATCTACAATTACAATCTACATTACTCAACATTACATTACATCTAATTACATTTAATCTAATTATTACAATTACTTACATTTATCTACACTTAATTTAAATCTATATTACCTATCTATATCTATACCTATACCTATACCTATATTTCTACCTATACCTACACCTATACGAGTACCTATACCTACACCTTAACCTATAATACTACCTAATACCTACACCTACACCTACACCTACACCTATACCTATACCTATACCTATACCTATACCTATGCCTATACCTATACCTATACCTATACCTATATCTATACCTATTCCTAAACCTATACCTATACCCATACCTATACCTATACCTATACCTATACCTATACCTATACCTATACCTATACCTATACCTATACCTGTACCTATACCTATATCTATACCTATACCTATACCTATGCCTATACCTATGCCTATACCTATACCTATACCTATACCTATACCTATACCTATACCTATACCTATACCTATACCTATACCCATACCTATACCTATACCTATACCTATACCCATACCTATACCTGTACCTATACCAATACCTACATCTCTTATGCCTATAACTATACATATACCTATAACTATACATATATCTATACCTATACCTATATCTACAAACTATAACTAAACTTATACCTATATCTATATCTACATGTATATCTAATTTGTACCTATGTTTTTCCATATACATATATATGTGATATTATTTTTAAACCCATATCTACATCCATATCACCTGTGTATCACAAAAAATGTGTGTATACATACATCTAGGTTTGTACATCGTTGTGTTATATTCTAAAACAGCCTATAATTCATCCTTGCAAAGGATCTTTTTCGCTGTTCCTACAGCCTGTGAAGAAAAGGTTTGTATGTATATGTATATATATATATATATATATATATATATATATATTTATATATATATATATGAATATATATATATATATACATATATATATGTGTATACTTTGTATGTATACATACATATATATATATATGTATATATATGTATATATATATATATATATATATATATATATATATGTGTGTGTGTGTGTGTGTGTGTGTGTGTGTGTGTGTGTGTGTGTGTGTGTGTGTGTGTGTGTGTGTGTGTGTGTGTGTGTGTGTGTCTGTTTATTTTACATATATGTATATATACATATATATATGTATATATATATATGTATATATATATATATA
>NC_134782.1:29787917-29792917 GCF_046742065.1 Oratosquilla oratoria
TCTAACACATAGAGGCACGAGGATAAGGGAAGTGTATGACATTTCTAAAAGCTGATGAAAGAGGTGGAAAGAGATAACATTAAGGGCGATATTGTTAATGAAAACGTGCATCGGAAATAATAGGCACTAACAGTCATGGGTTTTTCATGGGACCATTTAGTCTAGAAGGTAAACGTGGCAGAAGCGAAGAGAGAGAAAAATAACAAGACAACTACACTCATAAAATCCATTCATACCATCGAATTTGATTCCGACATCATATCACACTGATATGAAGGGAATGAGAACTGTGTGGATATTCTTTGAATTGATAAAAAAAAATTAAGGCACTGAAGTCAGACGAGCTCAGTAAACATATATACATCCCACTGGATATCAAACAGACATTCAGCTGAAATTTAGTCATGGGTTTAATGGGTTTAATGGGTAAGTATAACGTGGCTTAGTTGGAATGGGATTGGATGAGGAACGAAGTTTTATAAAGCAGATACCAAGAGAAGTTGTAGAATTATAGGATGGATATATTCTGGAAGACAGAATAAAAAAGTCGAGAATAAGGATGATCAAATGTGACTGGATGCTTGATAAGATCTTAAGAAAAACGAAAAATAAAAAGAAGGTTATAGAAAATTGGATTAGATATCAATATAAGATATTTGAGGTATCAGATGGTTATATATTGCAAGAATATTCATTGCAGTGATGATATGGTGAAAACTTGATAGAAAAACGGCAGGGACAGCGAAAATAAGTATGAGCACAATGAAAGGAAACTATTGCATACTTACTATGAAAGATCGCTACGAAAAGTTTCCCTGAGTTCCTGAAAGATCAAGGTTTACAAGACACTTGACTCTATGAAAGTGGGAAGGAAATTCTTAGATATATGACATAAATACACTACTTGGTACCGGAGTTCCATATAAGGTAAAAAAAAAAAAATCAATCAAATATGCACAGATGAGATACCAACTGGTTTCAAGACCTATAGCATCTAGTTGCATTTTTGCAAAGTATCAACAATGAAAAGCAGTTAATAGCGAGAACAAGGGACAAGGAATTATTGAAAGAAGAACAAACAAATTTCAAAAATGGAAAAGGTAAAATGTGTATATGTGTACTCTTCCACAGTTATTGAACAAGTTATGAACAATGACGATTTCCATCAATTTTGAATAAGTATTTTATTATGCAGGAAAGAAATTATCAAAACCTTAGAATCTTATGACTTTGAAAACACAATTTTCATACTTTTTTACACGCATTAGATTCGGCACCAGGAATTCATAATACATCATAATTGCATGATTTAAAATTTGCAGAAGTGAAGTGTAGAACTCATGGAAAGTCAGACTAACATTTAGAATAAACAAATTCCTTTGTGTTATAGAAAATTAAGAACATAACACCAACAAAATTATATATTCTGGCCGCGAAACCAGCAATAAGCTATAATCGTATGGCGGGAAAGAACAAACTAAACTGAAAAAGAAAGATAAAACACACACACATACACACACACACACACACACACACACACACACACACACACACACACACACACACACACACACACACACACACACACACACACACACACACACACACACACATACACACACACACACACACACACACACACACACTCACACACACACACACACACACACACACACACACACACACACACACACACACACACACACATACACACACACACACACACACACACACACACACACACACACACACACACTCACACACACACACACACACACACACACACACACACACACACACACACACACACACACACACACACACACACACACACACACACACACACACACACACACACATACACACACACACACACACTCACACCAAAGTAATAAAAGTGGAAGTACAGACATGCCTTGATCATCATAAAGGCTAGGTATAAAATATATACTGCATCAAGTGAGGTCGAATCAGAGTTGGAAACAGACTTGAGAACACTAATAAGCTTACAAAAAGAGCATTGCACACTGCTAAGCCATTTTGGAACTTTTGGGAGCGATAGATACCGACAGTTTTCTACCATAGGTGAAACTGAGTATAGGAAATGATAAATACAAAGATGCTAGTATATGAAATAAGTAAATTCAGGTAAATTTAATACGAGAAGAAGAGAGTATTAAAGACCAAGTGAAACAAAAAGACAGCTAGGGAAGAGAAAATGTAGTAAGAGTGATGGGATACATTAATAGTATGGTTGCTTTAAAATATCACAACAAAACACAATGGGATACTTAGTGTGGCAATAACAAGCAAGAGGAGAGGAATGGGAAGCAAAAGGAGGGGGCAGAAATCTGCTAGTATATTTTGGAGTACCTTGTTAACGCCAATTCCTTCAGGGTTTGTAATATCAACAGGGAAATATATAGGACACAGACACACACACACACACACACACACACACACACACACACACACACACACACACACACACACACACACACACACACACACACACACACACACACACACACACACACACACACACACACACACACACACACACACACACACACACACACACACACACATACATGCGCATCATAAAAAACAAACAACATTCTTCTCAAAGAGTAGCACTTGAGAATGACAGGTACACATTTTTAGCATGAGACCTTGAGCCCATATTTTCATCGAACAATATCACTTAGCCACAGCCCACAGGACTCAGCATGAAACCAAACTGTGATACCTCCTATACACAAATATTCTAAAGCCTATTCCTGGCACCCCACAATACATTTTTAGAGAAACGTATATACTTAAAATTTTGACTAATAGAAACATACAGACGGAGCCTCAAAAATGTAACTTTCAAACCATATATTCATTTAAGATCAGTGAAATATAAACACACAAATTACAAAATTAACATTACTTGTAAGTCAAATAATCCTATACTGAATCAATTAATTGGTGACATAAACATTAAAGATAAAAAATAAAATAAAATAAAACACATAAACCCTTTTCTGTTCGGGTCACCACCCAGTAATGGAATGATATAAACAAATAATCGGGTAGAAAACAGACAGCATATACTCCAGATTCAGACTAAAACAGAAGGTACAAAACACACAGTTTTACACCGGACAACATTCCCACAATACAGATTACAATACAACACGAGGTTTCTTCGAATTATGTGTAGTCTAATATTCGTTGCCTGATAACTTCACACAGTCAAGAACTGATGTGCAAAAATCGAGATATTCTCTCTGTGCGAGTACATTTACGAGAAAGTGAGTCTTCTATTCTGAAAAAAGTATCAGTTATTACTAAGAAATCTGGGATCACAAAATTATCCTGATGGGTTATTTTGGAAACAGTATCCTTTTCCATTCCTGTCACACCAAAATTCCTTCTTAATTTCCTTTTCGAAGATATGACTGAAAGTAAACAGCAAACAAAGTGCTTTGGCTTAAAATTTTACTGGAATGTTAACATAAAAAATAATCCCTGAGATGAATATCTTTCAAATATGATTCATATATGTATACCTGTACACACACACACGCACACACACACACACACACACACACACACACACACACACACACACACACACACACACACACACACACACACACACACACACACACACACACACACACACACATACACACACACACACACACACACACACACACACACACACACACACACACACACACACACACACACACACACACACACACACACACACATACACAAACACACAGACACACAAACACACATAGGCACCAGCGCATGCTCCCCACAGAAAAACAACTGGGAATAGGAAGGAGTACATTTGAAATACTAGGAGTTTCAAGGGTACAAGCGCCCGAAAATAAGAAATACAAAGCCATAGATATCCATGTAACCAATAGGACCGTAGATATTAATCGCTATGGTGAGCAGGATGTACTGCTGTAAAAGGCAAGGGTGTTATGAACTTTATCAAAGAAGAGCTGCCAAGAAGATTCATTCTACGAATCGTATCATGGGAGCATCTATTAATTTTAACAAAGATAGAAAGCTCACAAATGACAATATCTAAAAAACTACCTTGCAGAGATCTATAAGAGACACTAGTTGTAGATGACATATACTAGGGAATTAGCAATAGTCTCTTGCATATGCACACTAGTAGGAGACTTCAATTGTGGGAATATGTCATGGGAATTGTAATCGAGGTCGGGATAAAGGGCTGGAAGGAGAAGCTTGTAAGCTTTGTTACACTTTGCCAAATATACATTGAGAAAAACTAACAAGCGTCTGGGGCTAAGCCATACTCCATTCATTTAAACATGGCAGATATTTTTGGCACTTTTATGTACAGACTTTGTTTCTAATTTACGTATGTCATGGAGTCTTAAGTTAACAAAATATTTAAGAAGAAAATATAAAACGTCAAAGTCAAGGCGATGACCTTTATTAATGTTATATTTAGTCAAAATGTAGTTTTCTAAAAAAGAAAGAAAAGAAAAGAAAATAAATATATATGAATGAATAAAATCTGAGTATCACAAAACAAAATATAGTATAATAGCGAAGGAAATCTTTGCCTCATTGAAATAAATGGAGTAAAATTCTTCATTTGACATGCATGCGAAATAAATAGCACTGTACAAAGACTATAGCTGATGAAAGAGTGCACCTACATGGAAACTGGCTACATTTTGATAAGAGGTACAAAACAAACTACATAATCTATGGTTTATTTCTAAAAAAAAAAGTATATAGAGTTTTTAGAAAGAAAGATGTAGAAATTGTTTGCTTTTAGTAGTTTTAATAAAAAATAAAAAACGAAAAATAAAAGGTTATCTATATAGAAGTTACGAATAGAGCAGAAATCCAGCCGAGGTCGTGGCATGTTGGAAATCTCGAATTCTTTTGGATAAACAGCAAAGCAATATTTAGTTATATTTGCTAATTCGTTCATTTGTTTGTGTAGCTGT
>NC_134782.1:29825417-29842917 GCF_046742065.1 Oratosquilla oratoria
TCTCTCGCTTAGATTTACTTTCGTAAATGTACAACATTTCCATAAAAATTAACTTTGTGCTTAGTTTGACACACCGAAAATTGGAGGCACAAAGGCCGGCGTAACGGAAAACATTGTTAGAGTCAATATCGGAATAAACACCAGATACTCACTCAATCATCCAAACCCCTCTTCGCTTTCGTTAGAATATTCTGACAAAGAGAAAACAATTACTCCTCTCCAGTAAAATTACAACGACTCCTATCGTAAAAAAGGAAATGAAAAACATGAGGATTTAAGGGGGCCGTCCAGATGAATTTCCGTCAAAAAATCGAAATATTCGAGAAAAAAAAATTCCCTGTCATCTAGTGGCCTTTGGCAATCCAGTCCTGAAATATTTCAGCGAAATACCAAAAAATAAAGGAGTTGTGGCTATTTTTCTGCCCCCCACCCCCACTTTCTAGTACACCTTCGCTGCACAAATGTTCGATAAAGTTATTTCATCGCAATAAAAATGGCACAAATGCGTTGTATTTTGTTATTCACTAATATAGACTACTTGGAAACACATCCTAGACTGCAATCTGTTCACTCGGTACGTAAGCTGAGCGAATCATTGTGGAGAGAAATCGAATTGTCGTTCCTTGGAGATAGATAGATATATAGAACTTTTATTTACTTTTATTTGAAGCTATAATCATTTCAAGAATGCCTAAACATTCGAAGAAGAAGCGTGTGTTTCATGAAAGCTAAGAAACTGAATCAAATCATCGAGATACAGGAGACGACTCATAGCAGTGACCTTGAATAGTGCTGCTGATGCGCCAGCCCGGGACGCACGAAGCCGAGCGCGTTTTAACCCCTTCACCGCCCTCCGTATCCTCGTTTCCAATGACGTCACCGCAAACATCGAGCATGCGTTACGTACATCACGAGACAACAAATGACGCTCCGAGTGCTTTTTTTTCATCACAAGAGCAACTGTCATTGATCATAACTTTGGAAGGACACATAATCTTCTTTCTCACTTGGTTAGAGTCAATTCCATCATTACAAAAGCACTTGAACAAGACAAAAACATTGATTCATTGCCAAATAAAGTCTATCTATCTATTTATCAATCAATATCTAATTATTTATCAGCTCCGATTTCAAGTAAGCGATTTCAAGTAAGCTTTCTAGTAAGCGAACCTGGAGACAATGAGAGACGTCACTTCCTGAAACCCTCGCCTTCTGACCTCCTGATACCTCGTAAAACGGGGGATCAGGTACCAGCTACACTTTATAATAACATGTGAATGACATAGAATGCATGAAGATTGGCGCAGAGAAAAAAATCGAAATGAAAAATACAAAAAAATGCAATGAAATGTATTTTGAACTTCAAAGCTCAATATCTCAAAACTACCCTTTTCTCTACATTTTTTCTATCTCCTCCGTAACTACTCGGGCGATTTTAATGGGGTTTGAATCATTTGAAAGCTGAATAAATTTGCAAAAATTTTATTGTTTTTTTTTTTATAGAAGTTGATATGTTGTATTTTGAAAAAAAATATGACACGTTTAAAAAAAAAAAAATCTTTCTCCTAAACTAAGAGGAAATTCCAAAAACGCCACAAGGTTTTTTTTTTAGATATTGCTATAGAGCATTTGTGTGATTTTTTCAGCATGCTCAGTCAATGGATAAGTGAGGAGATACAACTTTTGTAATTGGTCAAAAAACTGTTTTTTATTAATAACTTCATTGTTTTTCAATCAAATGATATAATAATTGGTGGTGAACATCTCAGTATATGTATATATAACATATTAAAAATTCGCGAAATTTCGATCATAATTGACGAAGTTCGTTTTCGAGCGGGACGGCCCCCTTAAAACAATGCCCGAGGAAATGTATGGATTGTCTTCAGGAGTCTATTTTTCTCTCTAAGAGAGAACGAAGAGGGTGGCCACCAATGTCAGTTCATCTTGATGACTCGCGGACACTTGGCTCAGAGAATCAACACGGAGGAGGCAACTCTAGAAGGCCACACCAACAAAAGTCGGAGGAACCATAAAGCAGAAGCTTTCAGCGTTTTTCTTTATGGACACTTAACGCATTATCTTCATCTCAACTTCCAGGAGATCACTTCATCGAATGGTGTTACCTGGCATCTACCAACTACGACTTGTTTTTGGTTTAAATTTTCTTCTGAAGATTCTGCAAGTTTCTTGGGCCCATGAAGAACCATAGCCAGAGACTCGTCTTTGACCAATCGTTATCAACTTCAAGAGGCACTAAAACATTCTAAAAAAAATTTTTTTTTTTATATATAATTCTCCTTAGCACCCAAACAAATATCGCCTCCTATCTCTTCAAATCTCTTTTCTTTTAATTTAAATATAATTTTCTTGGTGATCGAGCTGTATGCTACAGAGCTGGTTGGAGTACTTTTGTTTTTTACTTTTAATGGGGTTATCAGTGTGAGTTTCCATCTTACGGTATTCTACCTTAGTACTATAAAGATACTCATCTGTGACTGTAAACTCCACCTTTACCTCTCTGTTGACAAATAATGCACAAGGCAGTTATTGCGCAGTATGATCAACGTAGTCCAAGTTAAAACTTCAAAACATGAAAAATTGCTTGACGAGATGTGATAGTTCAAAATGACGAAAAACATAGACTAATTAAAAAAGTCGGAATGACTAAATTTGCATTGTTCTTTATGGTTTAGAATCAAAGGAGAGAATATCAGCATATCTGAAGTATGACCGACATCTCAAGGTAAAATAAAATCAAGAATAAAAAACAAAAAAATTGTATCTCATATTCCCTCCTCATAGAAAAAAAGAACGATTGCCTTTCTTTTTTGTCTTTCTTCCGAAGGTTTCCGCACTTTTAAAAAATTTTGTTTCCATTCTGTGTGTAGAAAAAATGTAAGCCTTCGCTACACTACTAAGCTAGCTCAAATTCAGTTGGATCATGTTTACAAAATTATGCGCGTTATTTTTCATTTAATTGGTAAGCAACGCACACCTCTGCAGGACTCTCCACCTTGAGATTAATCTCACTTACGAAATTCCAAAGCCCCTGAAAAAGGTTTCCTATGAAGGAGGACACTTTGTCACTTAGCACAGACACCTGGAGCCTTCCATGGCTTTGACCCCCTCAACACTCGGGGACCAAAGCGTCGTGGGACCCCAGGGCTTTCCGTCAGCACTCCGCTGCCCGAAGACTTCCGAGTGAGACGTGTTTCATGAGGAACCCATTGGACGGCGCCAACCGCATCGTCGAAGTGGTTACCCGGTTGCTGAGGCAGGACAACGAAGACCTCGATGCTCTCTTGGTCTCGTCAGGGGTGAGGCAGATCTCTTCATCTTCGTCGCGGTAGTGAGCCGAAGAAAGAGGGAAGGAGTCTTCGGCGACGCCTAGAGTCTCCGGGTCCTCGATGCTGGGGTCCAAAGACCCGCTGGCAATGAAGCCTTCGTCCTTGTCCTCGGCTCTCTCGGATTCGCAGCAGACCGAGCTGAAGTAAAATGACTTCTCTCTGAACTTCTCCTATTTAAAAAAGGAACAAGAAAGAAAACACGAGGAATTATATCATGGGATGTGTGTGTTTGTCTTTACATTTGCTCATATATCTATAATCAGCTGTATTTATTCCCTTAAGTATTGTTAAACCTTGAAAGTTATTAAGTGGGTTTCATAGGGAGAAAGCGAGAGAATGAGAGAGTGAGAAATAGAAAGAGAGGCAGAAAGAATTCGAGAGAGAGAGAGAGAGAGAGAGAGAGAGAGAGAGAGAGAGAGAGAGAGAGAGAGAATGAATAGGTGAGATTGTACTACAAGACCACATAATGTCAGACGTTAATTCATTATCATTTGTTTAATTTCCCTTTCTATTTTTCTTATTTCATATCGCTCCAGTTGCAACCTAGTTATGATTCCATTTCCTGGAAATAGCACCACCCACCTCGAATTCCGGCGATATAAGCGGAAGAATGAGCCGAACCAGCTTGACGAAACTGGGCCGATCTCGGGGTCTTTCTTCCCAACACTTTTGCATAATGGAAAAGGCTATGTCTGGACACTTAAGAGGCTTTCCGAGCTTCCAGCCATTTTGCACCTTTTCCACCACCTCGTTGTTTGAGTAACTCTGCCAGGAATGCACAATGGTTATTTTTATCTTCAGGTAAATTTTCGGTCCTTGTGTAGAAACGCCAAATGGTTTCGAGCACCTCATTAAAAAAATGACTATTCAGTTTGGTAG
Organism: Oratosquilla oratoria; assembly: GCF_046742065.1. Lineage (NCBI taxonomy): Eukaryota > Metazoa > Arthropoda > Malacostraca > Stomatopoda > Squillidae > Oratosquilla > Oratosquilla oratoria. The sequence continues at coordinate 29,829,647 of NC_134782.1, forward strand.
GTAAACCATAACGTCTCAGTGTGTATATTTTGTAGCGGAACCAGCAGAATACGAACTATGTGAAATTTGATAAGGTCTAAGGTAGTCAACGACGAAATTCCCACGTTCAAAGTTTACCATATAAATCATTATTTTACGTAACTGAGAGTTCTATACAACGAAACATAGATATCATCAATACATGATCCTTCTACAATGAGTTTAGCAACTAACATCACACATAAGAATATAGTGCATTATGTCTTGAGCGACGTACCTTGTAGGGCTGAAGTCCTCTTGAGAAGATCTCCCAAAGGACGACTCCATAGCTCCAGACATCAGATTCGACTGAGTATTTCCCCAGACGCAAACTCTCAGGAGCCATCCACCGCACAGGGACTTTGCCTTTACCTGTACAAACCATTACATGCGATATAAACATCATCCGGGATGTTAGTGTATGTAAAACAGCTGAGTGGTAAGGTGGTGAGGTAAGCACAGGGAACTGTTGGAGTTTTATTACTGACGTTTTGCCCCCAGCACGATGAGCTGCTTGGTACTTTCCGAAGCTGAACGGAGGGGTGGGAGGAGTGAGATCGATTGTTGAGGAACGGGTAATCCTCGGCTGAGATATATAAAGTGTTGACGTTTCTATAATTGTATTTATTCTAAAGAAGTCCTGGTAAGGACGAAACGTCAGTTATAAAACTCCAGCAGTTGCCCGAGCACACTCTACCACTCATCACCCAAGATCTGTTTAAAATGTCCACTTAGTGTGTGGGGAAACAATGATACCTCAGCTCACGATGTGAGTTGCTGAAGTCCACTGAGAAGCTAAGTCTTAGGTATATGACGTAAATGGGCGTTTTATGATCTAATAGACTTATGATTCGGTAGTGATTCGGTCAAACCTGGCAAACTCCCGCTATCAGGGGGCAAGGCGGTGCCCATTATAGAGGACTTTGTAGCGTGGAATTTTATTAACCTTAGTCCAACTCGCAGGCGACAGAGTTCGAATTGCTATCACCTCGAATTCCGGCACAAGTAACGACGCTCTAACATCCTAATAGACTTATGCGTATCATAAACGCGCAATGTAAAAACATATACTTCCTACAGCTTTCCTAAAGACGCTGGTATTTACACACGTAGGCGTGGAAAACAAAGTCGAAAGAAAACGATTATGTTATTAGCAGGCGCTGTCATCTTTGCAGAAGTCAAACTTTAACTAAGAGAGACAGATCTATCAGGATTGACTCAACATAGCTTATATTCATGATGTATTATAAACATGGGTTAACTTGTGAGTCCTACAGTATCTGGCGCCTTCTGATAAGCTCTTGTGAAAAGATTTTATTTTAACGTAAAAGACTTTTGTGACACGAGTCTATGACATATAGATACATGTTTACCTAAGGTTCATAGAAGACATCAACTATTGGAGTATTCCTAAACAGACGCAAATGCACGTGATTCTGATAAACCACACAGGGTACTGAGTGTATCTATTTCATGCACTTGAAGTGTTAGGGATTTTAGTGATATCCATACGGACCAGAGTCACTTAGGATTCTTTTATGATCGGAAGCTAATGTCCACTCGAAAAAGAATACTAATCACTTTTCAGGTCTGCATTCGAACGGGTTAGAGCGTCGCTACTCGCGGCGGAGGTCAAGGTGACGGTAGTTTGAACCCTGCCCCCAGTGAGTTGGACCAAGGGCATGGTTCATTAAATTCCATGCTGCAAAGTCCTCTATAAGAGGGGAATTTGCGACGTTAAACCATATCATGACAACACAGCTTCTGAGCAATATCATCTCCGAGGACAGGGGTGATAACTATTACTAACAAAGTACCGTGATTCAAATAAACCAATGGGAAAGATGAGAGTAGGCAACTACTTTTTGTGTAATAGTCTGTCTTCAGGTATCTGCTGAAGCCAAAGTCGCCGATCTTGACGGTGAGGTTGTGGTCGAGCATGCAATTTCTTGCAGCCAAGTCTCGGTGGACAATTTTCTTAGATGTCAAGTATGCCATGCCATCAGCAGTCTCCACGGCCATCTCGTACATTTTCTGTAAGGTTAGAGAGAAATAGATAGGTAAATAAATTAGTAAATAAATTCACAGATAAGCAAATAGATATATGAATAAATAAATAAATAAATGAATAACAAATTGATGGTTAAGTAGATAAATAAGCGTATACGCAAATGACAACTGAGTAGATAAATAACAGACAAATCTACAAATAGATAATCCCCAAACCTTCACCTCTATCTTGACTTTCTGTTTCGAGTGGTTAGCCTCCATTCTACGGTTTATGCTCAAGATACAGTATATACATTTTGACTATTTCCAACTTTTTTTCTTCAGGAAGAGATAGGGACATCACGCGCGCATGTACTATACGTCTGGTCCTTAATCCCCACTCGTTTCGCATATCAATAGGGTAGAAAAACATGCACAAATAAAGAACTCAGTCACCTGGGTTTTGAGCTGGGCACCTCGCTTACTCAGGAGGTAGCTCTTGAGGTCCCCGTGTTCCATCAGCTCCATAATGACGTAGATCCCCGGGTAGGAGGCGACCACGCCCATCAACTTGACCACGTGGTAGCAGTTGATGTTCCTGCCAATCAAGAGATAAAACAATCATGAAGGTCAAGACCTCTGGCAACAATGTACTTGGTAAGAGGATCAGTGGAACAAACATTCCTTGCATTAGGTAATTCGTCAACATGCTGTATGTCCATCAACACAAACTTTATCTTTTCCTCTCTCTCGCCCCTTCCCTTTACCCATCCTCCCCTTTTCCTCTACCCTCCTTCCATGCTCTCTTCTCCCTTCTCCTCTTCCTCTTCCTACTCCTTAAATCTCCTCTTTTAGAAACCGTCTCAAGTAAACTGATAAACCCAAACGGAGATCTTTAACTACTTTATACTGATTGAGAAAAGATCCACATCCTAAGAGGGTTAAACAAAAATGAGTGGTACGGTGGTGAGGTAAACACAGAGAACTATTAGTTTTGTTTCTGACGTTTCGTCCCCACCAGGGATTCTTCAGAGTACTCTGAAGAAATCCTGGTGAGGATCTGTCAGGAAAAAAACGTCCAACATTTCTCTGTGTTTACCTCACCACCCTACCACTCATTTGTCTTAAATACTTAGATAAACATCACAGCAGGAATCAGAACTCCAGGAACCAGGGAAGACACTAACTGCATGACAATGGCTTCTTCCAGGAAAGCCCTCATTTCTTCTGGAGGCGCCCGTTCGCTGAGACCCTTCACGGCGACCTGGTGGGACACGCCTTCAGGGTGCGTCAGTTTTCCTTCGTAGACCATCCCGAAGCTACCCTGACCAAGGCTTCTGTCATGATAGACATTGAGGTCTTTTCTGTTGATGATGTACTCTCTCTTGATACGGTCTAGGTGCGCAGAGAGAGCTTCGCAGTGAAAGTGGTACAGAATTTTAAGCCGAGTACACAGACTTGTGAAAGTCTGCCCTATTTTGGTTAAAGATTCTCTTTATCAATGTTGCTGAAAGTTGGGTTCGTAACTCAGGATTTGCCCTAATTGCAATTTTTTATGATTTTCTTGATTCATTAATTAGAATATTATTATTTAACCTATATCGTTACACTTATATGTTAATCATATTTTCCTGTGACACTTTCCACCATAGGTCACAATGTCACTTCCCCTCTCACAACAATTTCACAAGTATATTTGACTCAAAAGGAAGACTATCTATCGTACTGAAAAATATAATCTATAACATTTGTGGAAAGTGTAATGTTATCTAGATTATTTAGCCTATTCTATAAAATAGTCTAAAACTATGAGGTATCAAATCTTCCTTAAATCCCTAAAATTCCTCCCCTAGGTGATCTTTCCTTCCCTGGTTGAGAATTCTTATTCTTATACATAATACAACCACTACTTAGTGATAAATCTTCAAGCTAGAACAAACAGGTAATCAATCCCTATTCCTGGATAATATTCCTTTCCAAAAGTTAAATCACACAAAGGCTCAAGCGTGACTCACTAACGTAGTAACGGTTTTCCGACTCTTCGTAGAGTTCCATAGGCACTCCTTTCCTGTGAAACTTCCAGAGCTTGAGACCAACTTTAGCCAATATGGCCATGAAAGTGAGCGTGATTATGAAAGACAGGACGATGATGAGAACAAAAGGGTCGCTTGTAGGTCTTCGAGAACCCTGAAAGAAAGAAAATATAAATAAAATAACATAGAAATGACCCTTCGAAAGGGCTTTATTATATGATTCATAATATTATCGAGGGAAAGATGCATTGTGTTTTTTTTTTCCTGAAGAACATTATTATCATATAATAAGTACTTAATGAGCATATATATTGATTCTTTTGCAAACATTAAAGTAAACAGTGACCAATAGATCCTTTATATCTATTTCTTAGTATTTATATATATATATATATATATATATATATATTACAAAGGATTACAAAGGCAAAGCATGCCGACAGGAGACCTTTTGATCCATATCTAGGTCGGATGCAAAAAAAAAAAAAAAAAAAAAAAAAAAAAAAAAAAAAAAAAAAAAAAAAAAAAAAAAAAAAAACACTATAACAATGTAAATAACAATTAAAATACATAAATAAATGCATTGGTATAGTTGAATAACAAACAAACAGGTAAATAGTAAATGATAATAAATTGACATATAACTAATAATAAATGAAAATCAGACAGACAAATTATAACAAAACAAAAACAAATAATATAACATAAATTATAATAATTACAGCATCTTACTTAGGTATTTATCTAAATGATTCTTAAAGCTTCGAACTGAACTACATTGCACTACCTGTGCAGGAAGTTTATTCCATTCATTAACTACACGGTTGGCAAAGTTGTTTCTACCTACTTCCAAATTGAATCTATTTCCGGACAGTTTGAGTCCATTGTTTCTTGTCTGATTCTCATTCAATGTGAAAATTTGGTCACTTTTGATGTTGTCAATTCCCTTTAAAATCTTAAAGACCTGTATCAAGTCACCTCTGAGTCTACGCTTTTTTAGGGAAAACAGATTCATGTGCTTAAGTCGATTTTCGTATGATTTATTTTTGATATTTGGAATCAGTTTTGTGGCTCGCCGTTGTACTTTTTCCAGTCTGTCAATGTCTTTAATGAGATTCGGTGACCATACGGAAACAGCATATTCCAAATGTGGACGAACTAACGATTTATATAGCTTGTTAATGAGTGATGGACTTTTGAAATCAAAAGATCGCGCAATCAATCCCAGAATCTTATTTGCTTTCTCAGAGGCTGAAATACACTGCTTGGATGATTTGAGGTCGTTACTGATAATTACGCCGAGATCTTTTTCACTATCCACTTTTGTTAACGAATTTCCAAATAACTTGTAATCGTACTTGCTGTTATTTTTACCTATGTGCATTACCTTGCATTTACTTGTGTTAAATTTCATTAGCCACTTTTCAGACCATTGCTGTAATTGATCTAAATCTTCTTGAATATCTAATTGGTTTGAGTGATCATTTGCCACTCCGCACAGTTTTGTATCATCAGCAAATTTGGAAACAGTAGATTTTAGTCCATGGTCTATATCATTTATATATACTATGAATAGAAGTGGCCCAAGAACGGAACCCTGAGGAACTCCACTTGCAACACTTTTCCATCCAGAGGTTTTTCCATTTAAAACAACTCTCTGTTTTCGACCTTTCAACCAATTACTAGTCCAACCTAATAGGCTACCACTTATTCCATGCAAAGCTAATTTAGTAAGTAGTCTTTCGTGTGGGACGGTATCAAAAGCTTTTGCAAAGTCTAGATATACTAAATCTATATTGTTTCTTTTGTCATAATTCGAGATAACTGTGTTGTAGAATTCGAGTAAGTTAGTCACGCAAGAACGTTTCCGTCTGAAACCATGTTGGCTATCATTTATCAAACGGTTACTTTCTAAATGATATTCGATAGCATCTCCGATGATAGTTTCCATTATTTTTCCTACGATCGAAGTCAAACTAATAGGCCTATAGTTATTTGGTTTCTTTTTGTCACCTTTTTTGAATATGGGAGTAACGTTAGCTAGCTTCCATTCTCTTGGGACATCTCCGGATATGATGGATTTCTTGAAAATAATTTCTAATGGAACAACAATCTCATTTTTCATTTCCTTTAAGATTCTTGGATGCCAACCGTCAGGCCCTGGTGTTTTATTAACTTTGAGTTTGTCTATACACCTTTTAATTGTTTCTTTTGTTATATTTACCGTAGTGAGTAAGTTTACCCCAGACTTTTCACAGGTTTCAGTTTGGAATTCACTTTGAGGTGTTTCGTTTACGAATACCGAGCTAAAATAATTGTTTAAGAGATTACACATTCCTTCATTTGAATATTCAAGTTGACCGTCAGCAGATAATAGTGGACCAATGTGATTCCTAACAACCTTTTTATCTCTAATGTAACTATAGAATTCTTTGGGATTCTCTTTGGATTTCTCAGCGATGTTCATTTCGTATTGTCGTTTTCTTTTTCTTATTGTCTTTTTTAAATCTCTCTGTATTGATACATAACTTTCATAGTCATTAGATGCACCCGAGCACTTATATTTCTTATAAGCCTGTCTCTTTTTAGCAATACTTTTTTCAGTTTCTTTGTCGAGCCACTTTGGGCGAGCCTGATTTGGGGGACGTCTGTCCTTAAAAGGAATGTAAGTTTGAATCATCTTAGTGAGCGTATTTTGAAATATTTCCCACATCTGATCTACAGGCCTTTCGTTTAATTTTTCCTCCCAATCTGTAAGCTGAAGCTCCTGACGTAGTTCTATGAACTGAGCTTTACTGAAATCGGGTATTTTAGAAGCACAAGTATCTATTCTAAAATTGTTTAGGAGTTTGAATCTGACTAAGTTGTGATCGCTATTTGCAACAGATTCACCGACTTCTACATCAGTTGCCATGCTTTCGCGGCTAGTGATCAATAAATCGAGTAAGTTTCCATATCTTGTGGGCTCTTTTACATGCTGAATTAAGTAATTGTCACCAAGAAAATCAATCAAGCGACTACCTATATGGCCATGTTCAAGGGTCATCCAATCAATGTCAGTAAAATTGAAATCACCCATTATCAATAAATCCCGGTTGCAGAAACTAGACAGTTCTTGAAATAACAGTTTGTCGTCTGCTAATGATAATGTCTTTGGCCTATATATTACACCTATATTCATTTTTTGTCCATTTGTTTGGGTTAACTCAACCCACAAACTGTCATATGCATCCTGTTTCACTTTCTCTAAAACACAAGCATGAACATTGTTTTTAACGTACAATAGAACACCCCCACCTTTCTTGTGGTTTCTATCCTGATGAAAGTGTTTAAATCCCGCAATATTAAACTCAGCTTCGAACTCTGTACCATTTAACCATGTCTCAGTTATTCCTATCATATCGAGATTTTCGCTTTTGACATACGCCTGTATTTCTTGAAATTTGTTCCTAATACTACGAGCATTAAAGTACATAGTTTTAAGAAACTCCTGATTTTTTCTTTTTGACACATTTTGAGTTTCAATATCATGTCTTATATTATCATTTTGTTTTTTATTTATGCCTTGCTCTATATTATTATTATTATTTGGTCCTTCATTGACATTCAATGTCTCATTAACATTTCTCCTATCAAAATTAACATTTCCCCCATCACGGACATCTGGTCGATTACGGTCATCCGATCTATTTTGTACATTTTGTCCCCCTACGTCACCGTGATTCACGCCGGCCTCCCGTCGTTCAGTGACATTATGTCCGGCATCCCTTTCTAAAATTATATTTTGTCCTCCAGTGACATTATATCCTACCGTGATATTTTTTCCTCCACTATAATTACATCCCATCGTGATCTTTTGTCTTCCACTGTCATTACATCCTATCTTGATATTTTGGCCTTCATTGACATTCTGTCCGGTATCTCTTCCTAAAATTATATTTTGTTCTTCACTGAAATTATATCCTACCGTGATATTTTCTCCTCCATTATCATTACATCCTATCGTGATATTTTGTTCTCCACTATCATTATTTCCCATCGTGATCTTTTGTCCTCCACTGTCATTACATCCCATTGTGACATTTTGTCCTAAGACATTACATCCTAATGTGTCATTTCGTCCTCTAGCGATATTACATCCTATCATGATATTTTGGCCTTCATTGACATTCTGTCCGGTATCCCTTCCTAAAATTACATTTTGGCCTTCAATGACATTATATCCTACCGTGATATTTTCTCCTCCATTATCATTACATCCTATCGTGATATTTTGTTCTCCACTATCATTACACACACACACACACACACACACACACACACACACACACACACACACACACACACACACACACACACACACACACACACACACACACACACACACATATATATATATATATACATATACATATACGTATGCATGCATGTATATATATATATATATATATATATTTATATATATATATGTATATATATATCTATATCTATATCTATATCTATATATATGTATATGTATATATATACATATATATATATATATATATATATATGTATATATTCATATATTATATATATATATAATCTATATATATATATATGTATATATATATATATACATATATATACATATATATATATATATATATATATATATATATATATATTTTTTCAACCACAAATCACTTTTAATTCCATGCCATCGCAGTCGAGACTGAGGAATCACTCGATGGAGGCATCCGTTAGAAATTGAAACGTGGACGAGCCGAGGATTTGAATCCAGCTAACCCGTAACAAAGTTACTGTGACTTAAACAAATACGCTATCTCTCTTGTTAGCGTATTGGTGACTTAAACCAATACGCTATGTCTCTTGATAGCGTACTGATTTAAGTCACTGTAACTTTGTTACGAGTTAGCTGGGTTCAAATCCTCGGCTCGTCCACGTTTCAATTTCCAACGGATGCCTCCATCGAGTGATTCTTTAGTCTCGACTGTGATGGCATGGAATTAAAAGTGATTTGTGGTTGAAAAAAGATATTAGTTGATCACTGGGAACCATTCAATGTATATGTACATATACATTTATGAATGTATGCATGTATGTATATATATATATATATATATATATATATATATATATATATATATATCCCTGTGTATGCTAAGCACGCTACTTCACCTCACCTTACTCCGACTCCTACTTTCCCCCCTCACCTCTCCCTCCCCCTTCCCCTCCCCCTCCTCAAGCTCTGAGAAAGTCTTCCAGGGTCAGGTCATCGGAGGTTTAAAGATCGCGCTTGACCTAAGAGTGTAGCATTCTATTTTTTTCCTGTGACCATGTAACGTATCTGTAGATTGTGTTGCCTTAACTGTTCTTGTAACTTGATAATGACTCTATGTAGTCGAAACGTCAAATATTAAAATGGAGAACTTTGGAAAATTCGTTTCCGCTCATCCTCCCAATATTAAGACTTTAGTGAGGAAACTTGAAAATATCAAGAAGAAAATTAATAACTGTGAAAATGCTGTGGTGTTCAATTCAGTGTGTATAAAAGAAAACCTGCGCCCTAAGTATATATATATATATATATACATATACTGTATATATAGGTGTATATATTCATAATAAAAATCTAATTTTCTAAAATAAGCAAATAGTGATATTTTGTCAATAGAACGGTAAAGATTATTTTGTCAACTTATTGCTTATTTCTAGTCAGTCTAAAACGAGAAGATGAAAAAAGGAAAGAAATATTTTTTTGTCGCTCATTTTGTAGAAATTTAAAAAAGGCCGAAGGCCGAACTCCCTGTGAAGCAGGGACCGTTGCAGCCGGTGGCTCGTCATAATCAAAAAGAAATAATAACACTGAATAATCACCTGGGAATGGAGAATACGTGGAGAGCTGTACCGTCCATAACCAGCTGAAGTTATGGCTTGGATCTTGAACTTGAGCTTGACTGCATGAAGCGTGTCGTTGGCGACATAGGTATAATTAGACTCCCTGGCTTCCTTTGCATTGATGCATCTGTGTATCCATTCCTTGTGCTGGGGGAGACGTATTGGTAAAATGATATGTAATATATGATTTATATATATGAATATTATATGTACTGTATTGAGACAAGCAAATGTACATCCAAGCAAATGCCTATGTATCTATTTCTATCTGATGGACAGACTCGGGGACAGAAATAGCCAACAAAATGGAAAAATGACAACAACTTTATCTTTATTAGAGTTTATAACACGTAAGATATAATATACACAGAAATTTATCTTGAAATTTGTATCTCTTGCAAGAAAAATATTGTTATTGTCAGTATCATAGATCAAGGAATCTCAATCTATTCCCTCATGTATCTCATTCCTATGTATTGCTGTTCTTTGGCCACTTGGAAAACGCCCCTTCAACAAGTAAGTTCGTTTGAGTAGAAACAACTTCGTTTACATTTTTTTTTTAATCTCCAAATGTTGACAAGCTGAATAGCGAACTAAGAGAACATATATAAATATTAGACATACTGTTGAATTGTCCTTTGTGAAGTCTAAAATACTGTAAGTGAAGTCGTCCTACAGTTTTTCAAATTCACAACATTTGACGAGAATCGTGATATTATGACTGGGGTTTAGCATCCACTAACTCCCACATATTTTCAGTCTATAAGAACATAAGAATGGAGGGACTGTAAGAAACCATAAGGCCTCCACTAGGCCGTCCCATCTCTCTTACCACCTGTCACCCCTATCCATAGATTTATCTGATCTCTTAAAACAGCCAACTGTTTCAGCGCTCACTACATGATTACTCAGTCTGTTCCATTCATTAAGCATTCTTCTAGTAAAACAGTTCTTGACTATGTCCTTCTTAAACCTAAATTTGTCCATTCTAAAACCATTACTATAATTCCTAGCCCAAACTATCACTGCAATAAAGGACACTTCGTCATTTCAAACCTGCTGGGTCTTACCGTGCCTTCGTCGTCTTCCTGGCCCATCCGACGATACTTGATCCTGAAACCTCTGAGAACACCGTTGGGGTCATCCGGTGGACGCCAGCGGAAGAGGTTATTGGTAGTTTTTTCGCTTGTGTCGTTGGTAGCGCTCTCCTCCTTGAGGCTCAGCTCCTCCACCGCGGTCTTGGGAATGTCGTCCTTCGAGACTGTGGGTGACATGGCAAAAGGTACTAAGGTAATTCTGCGATGTGGATTTTTTTTTTCTTTTTTTGCGTGCTCAGAAGTACACGGATAGCTGCAAGTGATCATGTACAGACCCGCACTTGTGCACATGCACACGCACACACTCACACACACACACACACACACGCACACACACACACACACACACACACACACACACACACACACACACACACACACACACACACACACACACACACACACACACACATGGCGCTGTGGTTAGAGCTCTGGCCTGCCACTACGGAGGTCCGGGTTCGACTCTCGCCCGGGGCTGAAATAATATCAGTATCGCAGCGCTGAGGGGTGTTACTCCAACTCTCGTGGGCGGGGAGTTGGGGGTGTGTGTGTGTGCAAGGTCATAGCATTACCCATAGATCGGACCTACGAGCTCTGAGCTCTCTTCCAGGAGGGAAATAGCTGTCGATCACGAGTCCAACACGTGATCCAAAGACCAAGTGAATACACACACACACACACACACACACACACACACACACACACACACACACACACACACAAACACACAAATACAATATCCTACATAAGGGCAGCTTAAAAAGTTTATTGCAAAAAAAAAAGTTAATCATGATAGCGAATAGAAGAGTGATTGTGTAGATGGACGAGTGTAAGTGAATATGAAAATATATATGAATTTATAACTTTCTTTAGTCAATATTTTATCAATATCTATTCATGTAGTAAAAGTGTGTTAATCGTAAGAAAAGTGTTATTTTATTATTGTTAATTTGGTGAGTCACAGCTCTATAACTCATTTCATATGAGGTTACTTAACGTGTCATAGGGCACAAAGAAACAAACAAAATCATGAAAAGCATCAAAGTTCTAAATTGTAGTACTAGAACAGCGCACCCTATTTTACTCATCTGATTTGGGTTACAGTAAAGTAGTATCTTACTTATACAAACATGTTTGGGTACTTTAAGCTCATTTACTAATATGAATTTAGATAATTAAATAATGAAGACTATATTTCAAGGAGTTGAAGTCCTGGAAAGATGAATATTTTATGTTCAGGTGTGGAGTCAGTTCACAGCATAGCAAGACTAATTGAAGTAAAGTCACTTAATTGTTATCACAATGACATCTTAACGCCAGATATAAAAATGCACAGTTGACTTTGCATATTGCGAGAATATTATCCTCTTCCATCACGTGTAAGACAATGCTTAAGCTAAAATTTGCTCGGTGTAATTATTAGCCTACCACAGCCAATAGGGGGTGACATACATCATAATTGGTATCAGTTAGAATTATCAGCCCCGTACTTAACAGCTCGAAGCAAAACACAGAGTTAGTGCTTTAGACAGTCATTTGACGATCATCATGGAGCCATGAACAATAACCACTGAGCGATAATTGCACCGAGCAAGTACCTTCTGTATCAATCTACGTAATCTGGACTCTGACAACAATGCCATCTGTTAAGCGAGCGACCAACTTTGCGCGCTCGTCTGCGTATTGGCAAGCTATCTTTTAGCTTTCTTGTTTTAGTAGAATTCGGACATCCTCCTCAATGTCCAAATATCCTACAACATGACTACTGAGCCACGAAGCAACCACTAATAAATATATATAAATATATATATATATATATATATATATATATATATATATATATATATATATATATATATATATATATATATATATATATATATATCCCTTAAAAGAACTCGGTGGCAATAGCGTCAGCGGTCTGTCTTAGGTAGTCCATAGTCCATGACGTCATCTGTTTTGAGGAAATCGCGGGAATCCAGTTCACTTGTCTAGTGAGCTTGTTGATGTGTAGTGCAGCAAAATTACTTCGATACATAGTGTACTCTACAATACGAAAAAGGATTGTGTATTAAACTAACAGTGCCATGATGTGTCAGTGGATTTACCGTATAATCAACTCAGTGTTTAATGCAGACTGTACAAGGGGATTAGGAACTAAATATATTGTGATGATTGAATAGGGACTGGACGCCTAAAAAGCCCATTCTGGTACCATGGAAGTAATAAGAAT
>NC_134782.1:29847917-29852917 GCF_046742065.1 Oratosquilla oratoria
AAATATCTACCGCCACATATCCCATAGCAAAGAAACTAAATGAGCTCCTCACCTCATGCGTCCCAAACACCTACACCCTCTCCTCAGCCTCCGATTTCCTAGAAATCTTACGTGACTCCCCTCCCGTAAATGATGCAATCATCGCTTCTTAGATGTAGAAAGTCTCTTCACAAATGTCCCCATAAACGAGACCATAGACTTCATACTGAAACGAGTGTATTACAACAACTAAACCAAACCACTTGACATTCCAGAGAAAACCCTGAAGGAGCTATTAGAAATCTTTACAAAAGAGGCCCCTTTCACCTCACCCAGCGGACAAGTGAACAAGCAAATCGACGGAGTAGCAATGGGCAGCCCTCTAGGTGTACTGTTTGCCAATTTCTACATGGGAATCATCGAGACCGAAGTTCTTACAGCATCCCGGCCGTCTATATACTGCAGACATGTAGATGATATATTCGTACAGACAAAAGATCTCGACAAACTGCGAGACTTAAGGAGACGATTCAATAGAGCCTCCAATCTCAACTTTACGTATGAAGAACCCAATAACAGACATCTCCCTTTCCTAGACGTCATTGTCGCCGCCCGAAATGTCGGATTCTTGAAAACAGTATATACCAAGCCAACCAATGCCGGACTCTGCTTGAACGGGAACAGCGAATATCATAAGGGTTACGTACGGTCCACCATTAGCGTTTATGTCAGGAGGGCCCTTTCCCATTGTTCCACCTGGGCTTAAACCCATCAAGAAATAGTAGCATAAGTTCTTGTCAATAACGGATACACCAACTCAGATGTCTCTCATACAATCCAATCATATCTCAACAAAGGGTAACAATGAATACGATAATACAAACAAAAACTACATCAAGATATACTATAAGAGCCACATGTCCACGGAATATAAGTCAGAAGAAAGAATTGTCAAGGATATCATTAAAAAAATGTACAACCAATTGACCCAACGAAGCACATCTAACTCATAATATACTACAGAACAAAGAAGATCGCCCAGCTAATTATACGTAATCACCCCAACACCAAGAAAACACCTCTACAAGAAGACCACGTTGTTTACCAATACAATTGCAATAGTGACAACCACAAATCTGCCAAGGCGCTTGACATGTCATCACAACACACAATAGAACATTAACAAAAAAAAAAGACCTAGATCAGAACACCACTATGATAGAGAACAGGATCCCCGCAGGATGCTAACACTAGAAGCCCTACATATTCAGATAAAACAGCCATTAATTGATATTCAAGTGGAGGCTCTTCAAACATTACCCTTAGTCAAAAGAATGACCCCGAGAAAATCGATGAACCCCAATGCTTCGATCAGTAGGAGAGGTAACTGGAGATAAGATATTCCACACACTCATTGGCACGCTTCAGCCAATCAGCAACAACCTTAGCCCCACTACAACCCCTTTGGTCCATAGCCCCGTATATAAGCAACATACACAACAATACAACACACTTCGCCCTTGGAGATGGAACAAGACAGTTCCGAAACGTCGGCCACAATTCGAGAATTATTGGACAAACTTACTGAACAAGATAAGTCAGCTGTACGTCGTATAGAGACTATACGGAAGAAACTTATCAAAAATGAATCTTCAATATCCTTCAACCTCGTCTGCCTACAAGAATATATATATATATATATATATATATATATATATATATATATATATATATATATATATATATATGTATATATATATATGTATATATATATATATGTGTGTGTGTGTGTGTGTGTGTGTGTGTGTATTCACTTGGTCTTTGGATCACGTGTTGGACTCGTGATCGACAGCTATTTCCCTCCTGGAAGAGAGCTCAGAGCTCGTAGGTCCAATCTATGGGTAATGCTATGACCTTGCACACACACACCCCCAACTCCCCGCCCACGAGAGTTGGAGTAACACCCCTCAGCACTGCGATACTGATATTATTTCAGCCCCGGGCGAGGGTCGAACCCGGACCTCCGTAGTGGCAGGCCAGAGCTCTAACCACAGCGCCATGAGAGGTGTGTGTGTGTGTGTGTGTGCTGGGACACTGATAAGTTGATGAAGGTGGAAAAAGTAGTCATAGGTCTAGTTCCGAGATTCTGAGTTTATTCCTGACTCACATTCCTCTAAAGAAGCATAGAGCGAAACTGGTCAGAAATAAACTCAGAAACTCGGAACTAGACCCTTACTTCTTTTTCCACCTTCATCAACATGTATGTATATATATATATATATATATATATATATATATATATATATGTATATATATTGTATATATATAATATATATATATATACATAATATATATATATATATATATATATACATTATATATATATTTATAAATATACATACATATATATATATATGTGTGTGTGTGTGTGTGTGTGTGTGTGTGTGTGTGTGTGTGTGTGTGTGTGTGTGTGTGTGTGTGTGTGTATTCACCTCGGATCTGCTGCAGCCTCTTTTCGAGACAGCCAGACACCACCCTACGGCAGTGAGCTCAGAGCTCATTATTAGCAGATCTCTGGGTAGGTCTGAGACCACTCACACTCCACACACCGGGAATGCAAGGTCACAACTCCTTGACTAACGTCCCGTACCTACTCGCTGCTAGGTGAACAGGGGCTACACGTGAAAGGAGACAAACCCAACTTGTCTCCGCCCGGCCGGGGAATCGAACCCCGGTTCTCCGGCTTGTGAGGCCAGTGCCTTACCAATCCGCCACCGGGCCGTGTGTGTGTGTGCGTGTGCGTGTGTGTGTTGACCTTAGCATAAATGGGTAATAAGTTTTCTTGTAGACATGTTCGATTGAAGACCAGAACTAATTCAATATCCACTATCTTCTTGGTGATTTTCTCAATTTTCCGAATAGTTTGATTCTTGAGGGGAGGTCAAACACAAGGCTTTCGAGATTCATGGTGTTATAACGAAAAACATTACCCAAATTTAAAATACAAGCTTTCGGTTGAATCATACAACCATCTTTAGGTAAGCAAGAATAAATATACAAAGCAGGAGTTTAAATAAGAGTAAAAAAAGAACTTGGAGAGTAAGGTCGTAGCTAGGCGTCAGGTACTGGACGGAGGTGAGGCCTTCGCTTCAGCGGGAAGTAGCTGGACATCAGATCACTGTAACCGGACGTTTGGCCGTTGTTGCCACGCAGCTTCGTTGTGTAGCTGTAAAGTTCTAACTGTGTCCGTCTGTATATTAATGATAGGGGTGTATTGTGTAATGTAGACTCTTTCCAAGATGTGTAGTTTCTTGTTGTTACATTGTTTAAGTATTTTTGTATTGTTGACTAAATCTTGTCTGGAGTTTTGTTGTGTGTATCATGTACTTGCGTATACTTCCTTCACGGGCGTGCATTGTGAGTCTCCTGATGACAGAGGTAGTGGTAACACCATTATAAGAAATATTGGGGAGAAATTTGCAACCTTCTTCGGGGCAAGTGAATTGGTACACCACTTTAGTCTGTTTGAGGAGAGAGTTGTTTTTAGTCATGTTATTTCTCATTATAAGGTTAGAGACTTTTGTGTTTTTGTAGTATATGATGAGGGTCAATTTGTCGTGTGGGTTGGTGCATGTGACGTTACGTGCAAGGATGTCTTTGAGAACACGTTCGTCTGTTTTGTATGCTGGTGTCATTTGGTTTTTATAATAAACTGTGTGTGTGGAATGTGTATTGTTTTGTCCGTGTTGTGTTGTGTTGCGGGTGATGAAAAGTCTCGTCTTTTTGTCAGTGAGAAAGTTGGGGAAACAGTTGTTAATAAGGATTTGTTTAACGCGCGTTATTTTGGGGTGAAAACTTTCCCAAGAAGAGCAGTTCTTATATGCGCGTCGAAGGTATGCCCGAATGACGCTAAGTTTGTACCACTGGGGGCACTCACTAGCTCCATTCAGGCATCTTCCGGTATCAGTATTTTTCCTGTAAACAGTGGTCGTGTATCTGTTGTCTTCAGAGTGGATGAAGACGTCAAGGAAGGGAATTTTGTTGTGTATATTGAGTTCATATGTGAAGTGTAGTACAGAGGCTGTTTCCATGGCCAGCTGTAGGTCTTTCAGGTGGGACTCACTCCTAACTTCAGTAAAAGATTTCGTCAACCTATCTACAGTAGGAAAAGGGTCTTAAGACGGGGTCTTGTAAGATATTGTTCCCTAGATTACACAGTGATCTGATGTCCAGGTACGTCCCGCTGAAGCAAAGACCTCACCCAAGGTAAAACGAATACTATAAGGTACGTTAGGGTGGGGGGCAGAGCCAGAAAACCTCTCCACTGCGAAGGTAGATGATGACATCAACGGAAATATCGAGACCAGGGTTCCGCGGGTCGAGAGCTGTCAGTCACTCACACACCAGTGTGTGGAGCTAAGGCAGACAAATAGCATATAAAAATGCCAACAGTTTATATAGTGCAGAAGTGCAATGCCGTTAGACTGAAAGTTGATGAAAATATACATTTCTTTTCACTACCCAAAGATAAAGAACTTACAAAGAAATGGATTGAATTATGTGGCACACACAGTACTCGGTCATCTGGATATGTATGCAGCCGTCATTTTGAAAGTAACTATCTATTACCAACATTTCCCGAAATTATCATTCAATTGCAAATAAACAGACTAAAGAATCCGGTTAAAACTTAGCTAAGCTTGGTGGAGATAAAGGTCTACATATTAAATCCACGCAAATCCAAAATGTAATATAATAAAAAGCATATGATGCTTTTATGTGTCATTACTACTGGGCTTATATTCAGCTAGTTGGTGTGTATCAACAGTATAATATCTTCCTCATCTAGGCTACCTGATCAACATATAAATTGACATGTCATCCCATCTAATAACTCTTCATATAATATAATCCACCTAATGTGAAAGCATGGAAAACATTATTATAACTTTTCTAGCGGTCATATCTCAGATACTGATAATTTGAGGATAAGAAAGTGATACTGAGTAATTTCAGTATTG
>NC_134782.1:29860417-29870417 GCF_046742065.1 Oratosquilla oratoria
GCCTCTCAACTGGCCCCGTGTAAACAAGGGTCAAGAGTGGGGCCAGAATTAGGGTCATACTCACAAGGAGCTCGATCACCGTTCGAAGTTCGACTGACTTCGGTCTCGGTGATGTTCTTCAGTTGAGCCACTTCGACGACTTCGTCGATCCGGTAAGGACAAAGCTTCCGGTTGTAGTGAAAGAAGATGGAACCGTTTCTGATGTGGAGCTCCTTCGAGCGCTTATTCCAGTCCCACAGTTGTTGGAGGTTGATGTTATCCGACACGTACAAGGCGTATCTTAAAGGAAAAGACGATTGCAAATGTAGTGAGATGTGAGTTCATATTCAGTGTTCTAAAATATAAACGAAGGCTGGGACGGTGACCCTTACAAAGGAATTTGTAGCGTGGAATTTAGTGAATCATACCCTTAGTCCAACTCGTCGGTGGCAGGATTCGAGCCACCATCACCTCGACCTCCGCCGCAAGGAGCGGTGCTCTAACCTCCTTGACCATCGAACATCCAAGTAAATGTATAGATAGACAAATATACAATAGATAAATTGATAAATGAACAAACGGCAACCTCTAGCACGGATCCCCAAATCTTTCTGCCAAATTCCTGGCTCATTCTGGGGACCGAATATCAGCTCACAGGGCTGCACCGTAAATGGAGAATGAGAAAAGTGGAAGATTTTATGTCCAAATCGCGGGGTGTGTCTGTTTCACACACACACACACACACACACACACACACACACACACACACACACACACACACACACACACACACACACACACACACACACACACACACACACACACACAGTGAGAGAGAAAGAGAGAGAGGGAGAGAGAACCACATCTAGGTACCTCTCTCTCTCTCTCTCTCTCTCTCTCTCTCTCTCTCTCTCTCTCTCTCTCTCTCTCTCTCTCTCTCTCTCTCTCTCTCTCTCACACACACTCTCTCGCTCTCTCCCTGGTTCTCTCTCTCTCCCTCACGCTCCCTTCCTCCCTTCCTCCCTCCCTTCCTCCCTCCCCCTCCCTCTCTCCCTTCCCCCCTCTCTCCCTTCCTCCCTCCCTTCCTCCCTCCCCCTCCCTCTCTCCCTTCCCCCCTCTCTCCCTTCCCCCCTCTCGTTGATGACTGGTATCCCAGAGTCCCCTACCTTCAATTATTCTAATCCCCTTTCCTCCTCCTCCTCCTCCTCCTCCTCCTCCTCCTCCTCCTCCTCCTCCTCCTCCTCCTCCTCGTCCTCCTCGTCCTCCTCCTCTTCCCCCTTTCGTCCTCACCTCGGTCCCTTACTACTTTCTCACCTTCCCTTTCTTCTTCCTCTTCCACTACTTTCCCTTTCTTCATCTCCCGTTTCTCTTCGGCTCCTTTTTCCGCTTATTCTTCGCTCTTTCATCAACCTCCTCCTCCTCCTCCTCCTCCTACTCTTCGTTCCCTTCTTCCTCCCCCCTCTTCCTCTCCTCTTCCTCCTCTTTCACCTCTTCATCCTCCTTATCCTTCTCCTCCTCCTCCTCCTCTTCCTCCTCCTCTTCTCTTCCTCCTCCCTTCTCCTCCTTCCTCAGTCCTCTCTTCCTCTTTGCTTCTTTCTCATATCCTGAACTTCTCACGCTCCCCTTCTCTCCCCCCCCCTTTTTTTTCTTTGACTTACTTGTTCCTCTTGAGAGTCTCCCCGCCGATGACCTTGAGACTCCTGAAGAAGTTTAGGGAGACGATGGTGGGGCACTCGCGGATCTCGATGTAGCCCGTGACTTCTTCGATGCCCCCGAGGCATTCGGCCAGTTCCTTCTCCACGTTGGCTTCGAAGAGAAAGAAACTTGGTTAGACATCGGTCTCGCCGACTAAATAGGTAATATATAAATAAGTCATGATTCGGTTTAACGTCGTGAACTTTCCCCTTTCAGGAGGCTAGGACAGTTCCCCTTACAGAGGGATACCTTACTTTGTAGTGTGGAATTTAATGAACCATGCCCTTAGTCTAACCCGATGGTGGCCGGGTTCGATCTGCCGTTACCTCGACCTCCGCCGCAAGTAGCGCCGCTCTAACCCGCTCGGCCAGGGAGCATCCAAATAAATAAGTAAATAATATGAAAATAGGTAAACGAATACATAAATTACATTAAAAATTAATAAAAGAAGGCACGTCTCACTGACGATGAGGTTAGGGTATCGATACCAACAGAAGGCTGACCATGGTATCGATACCACTAGAAGGCTGACCATGATGCCGAAGCGCTCACCTCCACCCAAGATGGAGATGATCAGGTTTCCTCCAATGAAAGTGCACGGGCGGAGCCTGTCGGCGTCTTCTATGCTCGTGATGTACCAGTTCTGGTCTGAGAGAGAGAGATCGTGTGTGTGCGAGAAATACAGTAATTATATCAATCGTTTTTTTTTAGTTAACAGTGATACAACGACAATGTGTAATTTGAGCTAACTGCAGGACTAGATTAAACTGAATTAATGATGTACAATATAGCCTATATGGCGTTGTTCTTGAAGCACTCAGTCCTTGGCGCTCTGATGGGCACAAATTTATTGTCGTATCAGGTAGCGTGGCGTGGTACGGGAGCGTTGGGTGGGAGGAAGTGTCGTTGACAAGTGTGTGTGTGTGTGTGTGTGTGTGTGTGTGTGTGTGTGTGTGTGTGTGTGTGTGTGTGTGTGTGTGTGTGTGTGTGTCATTGTATATGACTGCGTGTGTGTGAATGTAGAGGAAAGGAACAATGCTCGTGGGTTCCCGTCTCCTACTGTTCCATTTATCAGACCTAGCCTCAAGTTAGAGTATGCGTGCGCGCGCGCGCGCGTCTGTGTGTTAGTTAAATTTCCATGAATATATATGCGGGCAGTTCGAAGCTAATTCTAGATTAGATTCTTCATACAACAGCAAAACATAGAACTTTCATTTACTTAGACATAGAAAGAACACCCGAACACAGAGAATGTGTATTTTTTTTTTTTAAACAAGAAAGACTGAATAAGTAAAGGGGGATATTGACTTACAGTGTGAACAGTTTGGACAGTGGTACTCGAGGCAAGGCTCTATGCAAACACCCTGAGACTTGACCACAATAAATTCTTGGGCAAGACATTCTTCAGCCGTCACACACGAATGCTCGAAGAACTGCAGAAGAACAGGGAAGGTTCATGAGTCAAGAGAATATTTTTGTTCTTCAGAAACAAAATCTCGTTTACACGGGGCAAGTTGAGAGGCAAGTCAAATGTGCAAGTTACCTGAACTGGAGAGGAAAGCGAGCAAGTACATGTTCATATATGCCACTGGTCTCTTCTTTGGCTTATGTGAACACGTACTTGCTCGCTCTACTTTCCAGTTCAAGTAACTTTTACAGTTGACTTGTCTCTCAACTTGTCGATCTTAGAGTACATGTCACAAACTAGGCCCTGTATTTGAGTTGGTACATCGAATCACTAACCATGACTCGAGTAGTTCCTGCAATCCAGGTTCTAGAACAGCTATTTAGCCTCTTTTAGATCATTTAAATCTCACTGGGGTTAAAAAAAATGGTGGAGCGCAATTACCCAATTTAATTTGTACATAAATTACAACTTGCCTTTAACTTACAATGAGGTCGGTGTGAACAGAGTGCGAGCGCGGTAATCAGGAGAGATAAAAATGCCCGCGCATCTTTTAGTACTACAGCCGTACAACACCAGTGCCATGGCACAGGTGCCAATGTATGCAGGTGTAGCCTATCCTATCACCATTTACCAAGCCTCACACAGTTTACCCGTTTCTTTAATTTTGTGTGAAGGAGGCTCACAGTCTATCCTCTACTACTCATGTAATACATGTAAGCGGGGGGGGGGGGGGTCTAGAGGTGAGGGCCCTACTTCGAGTCATCATCTTGATTTACGTGCCCTCTGACCTCTGATGATGGGAGGCTCCAATTGTGTTGTCCTCCGCTGCCGGCTTCCAAATCTCCTGCACCTTGGATGACAAAATAAGATACTCCTACCTACAACTAGAAATCTTACTCTAAATTCTTGAATAGACCTACACATTTTACAATATACCTAAAAAGCGGGCGCTGTGGTTCCAGTTAGGACATGGCTTAGTACCATACCTGCGTCCTTTGTGTGTGATGCCCGCGTCCTTTTGTCAGTGACACGTCATGGAATATGACGTATATCCCCCTTCCCCGGATAAAAACGTTCAGACCTGTGAAACAAGGCCTGAACATTTTGTGTCAGGACGCAACAAAGCGTCAGCTACTACATTTGAGTTTCCTGGGATATGTTGAATACTTAGATCATATCCCTGGAGTAGTGCCCAATTAGCCAACCAAGGATTTACAAAGGCGGAGCATGCCGACAGGAGACCTTTTGGTCCATATCTAGGTCAGATGCGACAAAAAATCATAATAATAAAATAATAAATAAAAACTATAATAATGTAAATAAATAGAATACATAAATAAATGTATAGGTATAGTTAGAAAATAAACTAACAGGTAAATAGTAAATAATAATAAATTGATATATAACAAAAAATAATAATATAAGATAAATTACAATCATTACAGCATCTTGTTTAGGTGTTTATCTAAATTATTCTTAAAGCTTCGAACAGAACTACAATGTACTACCTGTGCAGGAAGTTTATTCCATTCATTAACTACACGGTTGGCGAATTTGTTTCTACCCACTTCCAAATTAAATCTATTTCCGGACAGTTTGAGACCATTGTTTCTTGTCTGATTCTCATTCAATGTGAAAATTTTGTCACTGTTGATGTCAATTCCCTTTGATATACTTCAATGGATTATGATCGCTTAGGATGATTACCTTCTTATCTAGGAATATCTGGAATTTCTTCAAGGCTAACATGAGAACGAGGACCTCTCAGTGGTGGAATATCGCTTTTGATAATCCTTGAGAACCTGAGGCTTGAATGAAATGGGTCTCATGACACCATTTTTTTCCTGTGCAAGCACGGCACCTACTGATACATGACTGGCATTACAAAAAAAATAAAAGGTCTTAATATAATCCGGGGCTATCAAGACAGGACGACCTGAGAGAAGTTTCTTGCACTCCTTAGTGGCTGCATCAGCGCCCTTACCCCACCTGGAATGATTATAAGAGAGCATGCGGGTTAAAGGAGCGGCTACCTCTGTAAGATTTAGACAATACCTCCAATAGAATCCAAGCATGCCTTTAAATCTTCTGGTGCCTCTCTTCGTCCTCGGGATCTGAAAGCCCATGATGTCTTTCACTCTGGCCTCTAATGGCGTGATGCAATTCTGGCCAACTTGGTGTCCCAGGTAGTCGATAGTACTCCTCCCGAAGGCGCTCTTCTTTAGGTTCACAGTGAGATGGGCTTGTGCTAGTCTGTCAAGTAAACTCCTCAACCTGTGTGTGTGACCACTCCATGTGTCACAGAGCTCTAATATGTCATCCGAGTATGCCCTGACACCCGGCAACCCCTCAACTAGCCAATTTACAAAGCGCTGAAAGGATGCTCCACTATTCACCCGAATGGGGTTATTTTATATTGAAAGTGCCCGTGTGGGGTAACAAAGCAGAAACTTCAGTAGCCCTGCTTGAAAGGGGAATTTGATGATATCTTTTCATCAGATCTAATTTTGACAAATATCTTGCAGCGGCGACCTCCTCAGTGAGATCATCTATGCGTTCACCTTCCTGTAATCAACACACAATCTTCACCCACCTCCAGGCTTAGGTAGCAGCACAGCTGGCAAAGCCCAAGAACTAGTGCTAGGTTTCACTAACCCTTGATCCATGAGCTGCCTTACTTCCTCCTCCATGATCCTCTTCTTCTGGGGAGACAATCTGTACTGTGTCTGCTTCACCGGCTTGCCGGCTCCATCTTCTAGGACGACGTCGTGAGATGTTGCTTGAGTAACGGTGGGGCATGAGGAAAATATTTGGGCATTCTTGCAGAAAAGAGCTCGGACTTCCTTCCGCATCTCTCCCTCCAGTGATGACAGAGATTTCTCCAATGCCTCACTTATGTCTGGTCTGACAAATCATACAAGAATGTTAGATCCCCAATATCTGAATCAAGGTTCACATCAGCTCGCCCTGTCTCAATCATGCTAATTGCTTCCTCCTCTACTGTTCTCTTGAACTCTTTCAGAATGTTAATATGTGCTTGTTGTACCCCAGACCTCCTCATCGGGTTTCTTAAAGCATAATTGTGACCCCCCTTTCTCTCAAGTACTCTGAACGGTCCCTCGTATTTTGGATGAAATAAGGTTTTCTAAATGGACAACACAAGCATATATTCTCCAACTTTTAGCTCCCTCTTAACCGATTTCCTATCATGATAATCCTTGTAGGTACCTTGCGCTATTTCAAGATTTCTTTTTGCTATTGCCTGACCTTTCTCAACTTCTCGAAGTTGGTACCCACTAGCTTGGTGTACATAGTATTTCCTTCTGGGGGTTCTGATATAAGTTGT
This sequence comes from Oratosquilla oratoria, assembly GCF_046742065.1. Lineage (NCBI taxonomy): Eukaryota > Metazoa > Arthropoda > Malacostraca > Stomatopoda > Squillidae > Oratosquilla > Oratosquilla oratoria. Next base: position 29,866,846 of record NC_134782.1, read on the forward strand.
TCATATAGGGATACAAGGGGTTCCCTTTGGGTTCTACCAAACATTAAGTAAAAAGGAGAAAAGCCTAGACAGTGGCATATAGTAGCAAGTCTATGCCTTCTCCCCTATCCTTCTCAAATTCTAACACGAAAGCTCGAATCATGCGTTTTAAGGATCCTTGGAACCTTTCGAGACTCCCTTGATCACATGTTTTATGTTGAAGCTTTCTAGAGCCCCTTTGAATATCCCACTTAAAAAGTTAGTGCCTCTATCACTTTGTACCTCCCAAGGCATACCGACCTTACTAAAATAAGACATTAGGGCTTTGGTGATTGTTCTGGCCTTAATATTTGGGAAAGGTACCGCTTCAGCATATCGAGAAAAGACTTCCCAGATTTTGTCTTTGGGAGAGGTCCTATACAATCGATAGCAATTTTGGAAAAGGGTTCTTCGATGACAGGAACTTGGCACATGGGTACTTTCTTAGGTGTATTGTTTGACTTCCCAGTCACTTGACACACAACACACTGCCTAACCACTCTCTTGACATCTCCTGGCAAGCGAGGCCAGAAGAAGTCCACTCATAGTGTCTGCTTTGTTTTGGTGATCCCAAGGTGGGTGCACGAAGTCTCATGAGCTAGCCTTACAATCTTCTCCCTTATCACTTGAGGCACTGCTATCTGAGTAACAGTATCACTCCCTACCTTTTCTGGTGCCTTGTAATTTCTCAGGAGTGTACCATCCTCCACGACGAACTCCCTCTCATTGTACTTCGCATGAGAGGCAAGATCAACGTGTTGGTTCTACAAGGAAGCACTAAAAATTAGGGTCCTCATGTGTCGGTTAAATGAGTTAATTCTGCTCAATTGTCACTTGCTTCTTGGAAAATGCTATAATGAGTGTGGTTTGCAGTTATACATTTGATTGCTGTGCCAGAATATTTAGCATCTTAAGAACTTTTCTATAAGATACATTATCGAAGATAACATTGGAATTCCCTCTCCCCCTAAGAAAAAATATTTCCACATTCGGTTGATCTACGCGTAGCTGCATTGCACTTGGTGCGTCACTAAGCCTGAGTATGAAATACTAACCTTTTTGGGCGTTTATCATAATTTTTCATTACACCGCGAAGGAGTTGACCTAACAGAACTCCATAAGATATAGAATACGTGAAGAACCAGGAGAGACCATGTGAGTGACGAACCTTGAAGTACCCAGATGGACATGCCGGCAAGCAAGTACCATTCAGACGAACATTCAGGCACACGCTGCAATTGGCGGCATCGTTAGGATGACTGCATCCGCCCAGACACTCCGGATGACAACACTTGGAAGCATCGTTGAGTTCGGTGCATCCGCTTCCAGGACAATCTGGATGGCAACATTCGGGACCCTTGCAGACGCCTGAACATCGCCTTCCTGTAGAAGAAGAAGAAAAAAAATCGTGAAGAGTTTCGAATTTTGGATTTTCAATATGGGAGAAAAGGATGAAAAAAGGATTTATAGTTTGGAATCGCTCAGCATATTTTTTTCAATTATTTTGTAATGGAAATAGTTTGAATCATATATGTCTGTGCATGTTATATATGATACATTCATACGTATACACACGAACATACATACATATACATACATACATACATACGTACGTACATACATACATACATACATACATACATACATACATACATACATACATACATACATACATACATACATACATACACGCAACCGCACTCATATCCACATGCAAACACACATTCCCCCAGATTCTCCTATATTCTCAACATACATTCTCAACATATATTCAGATAAAGCACAATATAAAAGAAGTAGAAGTAGTAGTAGTAGTAGTAGCAGTAGTAGTAGTTGTTGTTGTTGTTCAAGAATCTCCTTAACCAAGTCCAACAGCATGGTCGTTTGCGTTGGGTCTCTGATGTCAGTTTCGATCCCAAGCCTCGGACTTATCGTTCAGTGAAGGACATAATGAGCCACGGTATTCCCTGCCGCACTCCATTACCCTCACAAATAAATTCATTTCCTTCATATCCAATTAGTGTCATTTCACTCGTTTGTTTATCCTCATTACTCATTAGCAAAATGACCCCCTTGTCATCTCTTCTCCCTTGTGTATTGATCTCTCTATGCCTCTCAGAGAAAAAGAGAGAGAGAGAGAGAGAGAGAGAGAGAGAGAGAGAGAGAGAGAGAGAGAGAGAGAGAGAGAGAGAGAGAGAGAGAGAGAAAGAGAGCCGGTGATGAAGGGGTTTTATTTCTGGACCCCTTCAGCTTGAGGGCATATTTTAGGAATTAATTCTATTTCTTTTCGTTTTTTAATTGTATCTAAATTTATTTATTTATTTATTTATTTATTTGGGTGTTGAAGGGTGGTTGGTTTTTATACTATAGTGAGAACTATAATTATTTTTTTATTATAAATATATGTTAGCAGTAATTCATACAACTTCATTATAATAGGCCATAGTGACTTAAGACTATACAGTCTATATTGAACGCTACAAGTTGTGTGAGTGATAGCACAGAAGAAACTATAACAATCAATAACAAAATATAATGACAATATAATCTCAAGAACTCCAACTGCACCCAGCTAACAGCGTTAAAGTTCTTGTGTAGTTTACAACATAATAGATCTAACAGGTCCCAGTGACCTCAGTTTGACCTAGATGTCTTTGCACCCAGGGCAAAGGCGAAGACTTCAGTCGTAGTTAAGCGGCTCCTTGCGTGAGGACCGTTTTCAGAGGAGACCCTTTTCATCTTTATTTTTCATTATAATTGATTTATTTGCTTGTTTATTTGTTTATTAATTCATTTACTCGCCTGTTTTTTATTTACTTGCTAATCTATTTACTTGTTTACTTGTTTATTTTTGGTGTCTTGTTTACTTGTTTACCTATCTGCTTAGTTATTTATGTATTTATTCACTTATTTACTTATTTACTTATATTTATTTATCAATGTACTTGTTTACTTCTTTGTTTACTTATTGTTTAGTTGCCTATTTGTTTATCTTTATTTTTTATGTTTATTTGTTCCTTTATTTTTGTTTACTTGTTTACCTACTTATTAATGTAACTTTTATTTAATTACTTATTTGCGATGTCTTCACGCGTAACTTCTGTATATTCATACTCACACCTTCATGAAAGTCGCCCGTTCTTCCTTTTTTCTACTTCTTTTACTTATTTTTTCATTTCTATGGATATTCATTTGCTTCTCGTAAAATAATCTTTAGCTCACGGCAGATGTTGCACTGTGAAGTCATCTTTTCTTTTTTCATTTTTCTTTTCTATTCTTTTTCTTTTTTCTTCTTTCATATCAGAATCCTTTACTCTTCCTTATCTTCATCGTCTTTATTTAGTAGGCAGGTGAATAGAATGTCTGTATAGATGTGATTATGTCTGTGTGACTGTGAATATGCATAGGTGCATGTACATGTGCGTGTATGTGTATGTGCATGGCTATATGTACGAATAGGTGTATGTATATGCTTTTTTGTATACACTTGTACTTAAATGTGCGTGTCTGTATGTAGGTATGTATGTATGCATGTATGTGTATTTGTTTATGTT
>NC_134782.1:29880417-29882917 GCF_046742065.1 Oratosquilla oratoria
GAGGGAACGCGGTCTTACTCAGACTATGTATACCGCCAGCTTCACTCCAGAGTCACATTCCTCTGAAGAAGCATAGAGCGAAACCGGTCAGGAATAAACTCAGTAACTCGGAACTAGACCCGTGACTTCTTTTTCCACCTTCATCAACTTGTCATAATGTACCAACATATATATATATATATATATATATATATATTTATATATATATATATATATATTTATATATATACACACACACACACACACATATATATATATATATGTACACACACGCACACACTCTTTTACACAGCTTGTTGCCGTAATGGTTAGCGTCGAGGATTTGCGATGACATATACTTGCTATCGATTCCCGCTCTCAGCTGAAAGTGTAATAGCTGTGGGTTAGGAGATTAGCACGTGATCATAAGCCATTGTAAATCACCCGTCTTTCTGGTTACACCTCCACCACCACCACCACAAACACCACCACCATATACATCTCCACCACCACAAACACCACCACCAATACAAGCACCACCAACACCGTCACCACCACCTCCTCTACCCCTCCCCCTCCCACCCACTCCCATTCCCACTCCCTGGGTTTCACTTTGGCTTGGAGAGCCTTAGGGCCTTCCATGTCAAACAGTCAGATACACATTGTGGCCATATCTTCGCTGCCCCGGCCTGCCCCTGCGTATCATGCATGTATGTATGTGATCCGCGTCCACGTGTGTACGGAGGGCAGGTATGTACAGTGCTTAGGGGGATTGGCCAGGCACAAAGCATAGTTCAAGTAATTGTGCTCTTTGTGAAGGACAAATGAATAGGCTTTCGGTTTTGTGTTTGGTGTTTTTTTAGGGTTGTGTATGTGGATTAGAGTGGTTTGTTTGTTTTTTGTTGTTGCTTGTGTGTGTGTGTGTATATGGCATCGAGGTTTTGTACAAACACACACGCGCACACACACACACACACGTACACACACGCACACACACACACACACACACACACACACACACACACACACACACACACACACACACACACACACACACACACACACACACACACACACACACACACACACACACACACACACACACACACACACACACACACACATACAGGAGGGAAATAGCTGTCGATCACGAGTCCAACACGTGATCCAAAGACCAAGTGAATACACACCGCGAGTGTGCATTCGCATGCAAGTGAAATGAATTATATAGAAAAGGTAAAGAAAGAGCAAGACAATGTTAAGATGATACTCGTATAAGGTAAGAAAGTAAGACACTATGAAAAAAGCCTAGAGGAACCCATGTTTAGTTGAGTCTAAGAGAAGTCAACAGATATTACGAGACTCGAACGCAGGTCTGCATTGTATGAAGTACAATAACATACCAATAAGCCGTGCCTTGTTATGAAAAATGTAAATTACAAAAAGATGGACAAGTACAGACATACCACACATACGTTCCATGTACGATCCTTCCCCCAATCACCCTTCTGGTCTGCATGTAGGAAATAGTACATTCAAACACAGAACGAAAAAATCTTTTTCTTAGGTGTTCCATATCCCCTGCTAAAAAAAAAAAAAAAAAAAAAAACGGAAATTGCTCAGGGGCACGCATCCTGCTGTCTGATTCGTATCGGATTATCAAGAGGGGATTAAATCCTAAAAAAGAAAAAACATCAAGAGAAACCCACAAGCTCTATAAATCCTCTCCCCGCGCCATCCATAGCGAAGAGTTTGAATGCTCATAGCTTAGTGAGTTCCGTTTGGAATTCCTCATTGATTCTGAATTCCTCCTCAAAGTTTCCGATGTCGGGAATAAGGGACGCGTTGTCGTGTGTTGATATTCGCAAGCGGGGAGCCATCGGTATAGCAAGCAGAAACGATGGAGAAAAAAATAAACGTAGATGCGGTGTAGAACATGCGGTGTGGAACAGAACACACATGAAGTATAAGAAAGATGACTTTTGGTCAACAAACAAGAGAAATGGTAATACTTTTTTAAGTTTTTTGTAGAATATGATTTATGTTAGAGATTCTTAGACCTGTTTATATATGAATTCTTCATCCAAACGCTTCAAAACTCCTAACACAAATGAGAAGAAAGATGGGTAAGAAAAATGATGAAATTGAAAAGTGATTTTTGGTCAGCAAAAGAGAGAAATGATCATACTTTTTTAAGTTTTATGTAGAATATGATTTATGTTATAGATTCTTGGGTCAGTTTGTATATGATTTCTTTAATCATCCAGACAATTCAAATTGCATAGCATATAAGAGTTACTGATAGATAAATAGAACACCAAGATAACCTTCTGCACATATTTATATATATTTGTATACGTACATATATACGCCCGCACCCACAGACACACATACACACACACACACACGCACACACACACACTATATATATATATATATATATATATATATATATGTATGTATATATATATATATGTATATATATATATATATATGTATATATATATATATATATATATAT
>NC_134782.1:29892917-29897917 GCF_046742065.1 Oratosquilla oratoria
GTTTGGAATCCTGAACAAGCACAATGTTAGTCTTACACAAATCATACTAGAAAGACGCCTAGAGAAGCAGTACATGATAATAAAACCATAGAATAAGGCATGGTTGCCAAAAACGGAAGCAGTTACAATATATGTAGTCAATAGATGCTGACAGTGTTACTTCTTCAAATGGATAAGGATAAAGAGACCTTTTTCAAGTACTGCCTTCAATCTGTTGTAATATTCAACACTGTAGATACAGCGACTTAAACAATTTTGATACCACTTGCCGCCAGGCGATTTTATTCCATGTATGAGGGATCAATTGTGAAAAGAAGGTAAGAAATGTTATTTTATTTGATGCCAGACGATTCTGTCCATGTCATGGGGGCCTGAACGTAGTGGAGGAATTTATTGACGACAGGGATGAGATATGTGATATGTGTATACTTTGCAAAGATATAGACTGCGAGCGAGACAATAAGAGTATTAGAGGGTCTGTTCACATGGAGCCATAAGATATGTAAGCAAAGGAAATTGTCCAAGACGGATTCAGAGGTGGATGGCAGAGAGAGGATCAGAGCTGTTAAGGAAATCAAGTTATGAATATATCATTTGGCTTGTTTCCTGTCCTTAATAGGCGTAAACAAGAAGAGTATTGTCGGGGATCTTAGGAAGCAATGTATTTGGTAAGCCGTGTACAAGTGAGTGCGTCGTACACGCTTACACACACATACACACACACACACACACACACACACACACACACACACACACACACACACACACACACACACACACACACACACACACACACACACACACACACAGCTGAATAAAATTGTATGTCGTTATCCTGAAAGAGAGCCTTTTGAAGGACATCATGGTGATAGAGGTTGAGGGATTGCAGAAAGAGAGAGGTGACAACGCACCTGGATAAAGTTGGCCTTGCAAGCCTCTCCGGTGACTCTGTCCCAGTGGTCGTAGTCCATCTCACAAAGACGTTCATTGTTGTTGATCATGACAGGACCTCGACTGATACGGCACAAAGACTCAAGACCTACCTGCCGAAGGAAGAAAGAGGATGATTAGTTCTAGTAAGTCTCGATGTTCTTTTTCTAGGAGCTCATGAGCTCTAGAAAATTGGTTATAGTCACCCACGGTGATTATATGCCTGAGTTTCAAGATCATGAATCGCACTTTTTCAGGTTTCAGAAGAAGAACTAAGATGCACATTTTCAACTGACATGTCGTGTGTTTATTAGCATGTTGCTTCAGGTCCTACTTCGTACGAATTTAACACAAGTTCGCACCCAAAGGGTCCCAGTGATTTCCATTAGCTCTGAAATTCGAGCACATAGGACAGTATTGTTCTAATTTCAAAAAGAATAATTTGAATCATCCCTTTTCAATGAATACCCTCTGTAAAATACCTTGATACCCTGAGAAACCAATTTCCAATTATCATTGTGACGGAGGAATACGAATGACATACACACTGATTTTAATATATTTCGGTGTCTGCGCTTCTCTTGTGATTTTTAGTTTATTATTTTGCTAGTTGATAGTACACTATATGTAGGAGGCTCAGCATAATGCGGACGAAGATGTGTGCTTATTAATTACAAGATAGCAATGTCTCCACTATCGACTGCAGGTCATATGCAATTATATTATTCCATTGACGTTCATATCTTATGATCATGCAGGAGATGGGGCATTACCCCTGAGACTTCGTATTAGTCACTTGTAATACATCCACCCTCGCCTGAGAGCAATATGGTCTATTTTGATTATTTAAAATGACAATTACCGACCTTATTGTCATGGATAGAACTTTTATAAAAGTACATTTCATAAACATTCTGTCCTTACATGGTGTCTACTCAGATCATAGTCAATTTCATACATCTCATTATTGAGATGAAGTAAAGTAAATACAACTTAATTTATGAAGTTCTGGCTAATCGTTTTTGGGCGAATGTGCACAATCTATTGCATATTCCCGGGTAGTCAGGACAAATGGAAGTCAGTAGTACCCATCTAGGATTGAACTCGGACCTATTAAGTTTCCATAAGAGATTAAAACGAATTACAATTGAAAAAACAAGTTCTCCTACTCTTTACTATCATGTATTCATACTAAGAGAGTTTTCATTGACATCTATTGGAATATAATAAATAAACAGATAAATAATTAAATAAACAAATAAGCGGATGAATCAATCAATGAAGAGAGACGTATTGGTAAAAATATGAATAATAGTGAAAGTACCGGTTTACATGTAAAAGATAGGTAAGTAAATAGATATGGCAATGTATAAAGATAAATCAATAAACAGATAAATAGATTGTTAAATAAACACAAAAACTAAGAACTAAGTGGATAGATAAATATTTCATTGAATAGATAAGTACACTGGCGAAAAAAATATATAGTTTTTGAGTCCTTTCTGTAGAAGCTAAGTACACACTGACGAAGGACAATTCCTAGGCTCTCTCCTGGATAACGATAATTTGTGGTCTTGTATGGACCCCAATCTACCAAGGTAGGTGGGGTTGGCGTCGTGTCATGCAATATGCATGGTGCTCCTTGTACCATAATGCAACTCAAGCCTCTGCTGTTGCACTCCGGGCAAAGGGGAGGAGCAGATCCTTAGACTCTGGCCGCTACTCCCTGTCTCCCGCCACACCCCTTGCAGTACAAAAGACAAGAACCTTACTGCAGAAAAATTATTAACCCATTCAACTCCGATGACAAGATGTCTTGTCATTTGGTCAAATAAAACAAAAAATCATAAAACACCAAAATGTTTGATCAAACACCAGAAAAATATGACGTTAGTCCTCGCTTCGCTGCGAGCGAAGCGAGGACTGACGTCATATCTTTCTGGTGTTTGATCAAACATTTTGGTGTTTTATGATTTTTTGTTTTATTTGACCAAATGACAAGACATCTTGTCATCGGAGTGGAATGGGTTAAGTGAACAAAACCGCGGCATTTAGCAAGCGGAGCGTGCACGTGGCAAAACATTTTGTAGTAGTAGTAATGGATTTGAAATGGTCAAATTTAGGTTTAAGAAGAAAAAAGGCAAGAACTGGTTTACCAACGGAGTTGTTAACAAAAGGAATAAAGTTGGTAACCATGCAGTGAGCGCCGAAAGAATTGGTCATTTTAAGAGAAGATGAGATAACATTATAGGTAGGGATTACAGGTGCTACAGGGCAGGGAACTGCATGATATAGGCCTCATGGCCTCTTGCTGTCTCCTCCATTCTTATGTACTTATTATCGTATGAAAGGCACGATAATTGAGACTTAACGGTAGACAGGCGAGGAGAGGACGTGAATCGGTGCTTACTTGAGTCAAATTCATGTTGTCGACCAGAACGATGGCGTAGTTCTGGAAGAGGCGACGACCTCTCACGATGGCCAAGTTCGGAAAGAGCTGCTGGATCGAGCGGAGGTGTTTTACTCGTAGGAACATGATGTAGTCTGTCACCTGTTAAAAAAAAAAAAAAAAAAAAAAAAAACGGTTTAAGCAGATTTCTTTGCGAGATGTCATCCATAAGTATGTACCAATGAATCATAACCATATGTATTTACCTAGTTGTATTTTACGGGAAGGGGAGCTATGCTCGTGGTGTCCCGTCTTCATATCTCATTTTATCTCAACTATTTTTAAATTTGTGTCTCGTTTTTGCACACACCACTTTCTCATCTAACTTGTTCCAAATGTCTATTACTCGGTGAGAAAAGCTGTTCTTTTTCAAATTTCTTCTATAGCTGTCTTTCTTGATTTTCTTTCCATGTCCTCTTGTATTTCTATCATCCTGTGTGTTTGTGTGTGCGTGCATGCATGCATACATACATACATACATACATACATACATACATACATACATACATACATACATACATACATGCTTGCATAAATACTTATATACATACATTCATATGTACATATATACATACATGTACCTCTATAATTGCATACACATGTATATGCATATATACATAAATACACACACGTACATACATAAAGGCATACATAATTACATCTACATTTTTTTGGACTTCCTTGATTTATTCTTATATTTTAGTTTCATATACACTTTCTAATATGTCCACCCCCCATTGACTAGTAATCTCCCCTACGTCTCTCGCTAACATGATATCTTCCACATAAGTGAAATGGATTGGGCTCCACTTTTGCAAATTTTTGCAATTTCTTATTTTACTTTTTTTATTTTGACTTCAGAATGATTATAATCTTATTCCTATCATGTTCCTAAGGTCATATTTCCACATTTTAGAATCTTTACCACGTGAACAGTGATAAATGAAAAAAATTAAGGAAGAAAAGATTGGTAAAAGAAAGAGTGCACGAACGCACGCACACACACACACACACACACACACACACACACACACACACACACACACACACACACACACACACACACACACACACACACACACACACACACACACACACACACACACACACACACACACACACACATACACACACACACACACACACACACACACACACGTACACACACACACACACACACACACACACACACGCACACACACACACACACACACACACACACACACACACACACACACACACACACACACACACGTACAAACACACACACACACACACACACACACACACACACACACACACACACACACACACACACACACACACACACACACACACATACATACACACACACACGCACACACGTACACACACACACACGTACACACACACGTACACACACACACACACACACACACACACACACACACACACACACACACACACACACACACACACACACACACACACACACACACACACACACACACACTTGAATACATACACTCGTGTTTGAAGATGTCAACTGTTGACTGTCTTGGCTGAGTAAACACCATTTGAGAACGAAGACTTCATTGATTGTACAACGTTTCAACCGTTGTAGCTTTTGCAGTGAAGGCTG
>NC_134782.1:29907917-29910417 GCF_046742065.1 Oratosquilla oratoria
AACTAGAGAACCCAAGGCACCAAGAACCCGGTATTCCAAGTATTTGAGACACCAAGATCCCCCGAAGTTGATACACGAAGAATCCAAGACTCCAAGACCCATCGTCACCATCACTGTGTGAGTTACGATACCGAATGAAAGGGTGAGAAAACGAGACAAACAAAGTGAGAAATTCAACAGGTGTCTGAGGAATGGGGGTAGGGGGGTGAGTGGAGGGGGAGACGGTAAGTGTAGTGGAAGGGGAGAGTGAGGGTGAGTCGGCGGGGGTGGGGGATCATGCACCAGAGAACGAGTGTGTACAACAGGTGAGAACTAAATCATTACAAACGAAGAACAACATGTGGGAGGTCGTTGCCGCAGACTGCAAGAATTTCTATTTTTTCAACGAGTCAGCTGTTCACCGTAAAGTGAGGTGACAGGGCATGGGAGAGGAGCGTCCTCCCTCATTTTGTAGATATTGATTATGAACCGAAGGCAGACCTCCCTGCGAAGCAAGGACTGGTGTAGCCGGTGGCTCGGCAAACAACTAGAATATAGTAAATTAAAGATAGAAGGTCTTATGCAAAGGTCCAGTCAATGTCTTATTGTCTTTTTAAAGTACATTGGGTCTCCCTCAGTTGAACACACTCTTTTGAGCTCCAACAAAAATGTGTGCTAATTTGGAACACCTAATGGCACATACAATTAATAAAAAATATAATAGTTAAATATGTGTTAGTATAAACACCTTGTGAGATCGAAACCTTTATTGGTACTACGTTTCGCTTGTTACAGCTTTTTCAAGTACAGACATGACACACACTCTGAGCACATATAAGCCAACAGGGAAGGAACTGGGAGAGGTTATCAGGGAGGGGTGGGTGGTAGGTGGAGGGGGAGGAGGGGGACGGGTGGGACTTGGTGGAGACAAAGGAGGACATTTCGGACAGTTTGTTGAAGTGGACTAAGGGGGACATTTCATACATTTATTTAATGCGGGTAACAGATGGATGATAGGAGGGGCGATGTTAAACATGCCTCTGTTCTGCTCAATGGTTTTGAAGCTTTGAATGGCGGCCGCTTCGAGGCATTTTCTCCTCATACTGTCTGGTTCACTAAACAGAAGTTCTGCGTTATCCCAATCCATCAGGTGGTCATTGGTGTTCCGGTGGATAACACAGGCGTTGGTGGTGATGTTGTTCCGGGAATCGTAGCGATGCTCCCGGATCCGGGTCTTCAGGTCACGGGAGGTCTCGCCGATGTATACTTTATCACATCCAGCACAGGGTATGCGGTAGACACCAGCGTTTTTTCCCCACATCTCGTCCTGGCTGTCACTCCTTCTTGAGAGCTCTTTGATAGTTCTGCTGGACTCTTTCGTATGCGGACGACACTAACCACATAAGCAGACACAAAACGCTGCAGGGAGCGTTACACGTAATGCAAAACATCCTAGACGGGGCACACGCGTGGGAGCAACAGTGGCGCATTAAGACCAACGCGTCGAAATGCAATGCTGTACACTTCCGCTGCAAACGAACCAACAGAACAATCACAAACACTCCTCTTAAAATAAACAACACAAACATCCCAGCGAAGGACCATACCCGTGTGCTGGGTAGCACACTTGATAATGGCCTTACCTGGACCCCACACTTCCGCAAGCAGGGAGCGAAGGCTAGGGCTGTGCTGGGTAAGCTCAGACGCTTCAAAACTGCAACACTGAGAACCAAACGTCGATTGTACCTAGCCCTCGTCAGACCGATTCTGTGCCAGTCCCCGGGACTAAGCCAGCTGACATGTGCCACCAATAACTACGAGCATCAGAAGGTTCAGAATGCCGCTGTCCAGTTCATCACGGGCTCGCGATGGAGCGACTTCAGAACCACTGAGTCTCTACACCAAATTTCCAACATCCGTCCACTCAACTAACACAAACACAAACTTCACTCAAGACACCTAAAAAAACTGCACGCCAAACACAAACATCTGATACAACATATTACACCTAGACCACACCGTACAGACTATCTGTCAGCTGCGCCCGTCCCACGTGCGGTGTACACGATAAAACGTGTATAACCGCACCAACAAGTAACACACCCCTTCACCAGCTTGACTGGTGATAACCGCAATAATGTAATAATAATAATGGTAATGGTAATAATAATAATAATAATAATATCGCTACTCAAACCCGACCTGGGGTAAAACAGGAATTCTCATGCCTTACCTGGGGCTAATCAGGAACGCCCTCTACACGCGGGAAGTGAAATCTACTCACTAACCGTAAATTACACACATACACCTCTCACGAACATAGCCGCATCCCACGCACAAACATATACACTTCCTTTTTCTTCGACTAAAATTCGCTTCCTTTCTCACTTTCTCTTATACTACATCTTCTCATTTCAGTTTACCTCCCACTAAAGATTTTTCCGTTTTTCCCCCTTTCTCTCCTACTACGTCTCCTACCATTTTCCAAACTTTCGTTGGTGATATAATATGCTCTTCCCCC
>NC_134782.1:29922917-29927917 GCF_046742065.1 Oratosquilla oratoria
CTACCCACGTACCTACCTACCCACCTACCTACCCACCCACCTACCCACCCACCTACCTACCCACCCACCTACCCAACCAACCCACCCACCCACCGACCTACCTACCCTCCCTACCTACCCTCCCACCTACCTACCCACCCACATACCTACCTACCCACCCACCTACCTACCCACTTACCTACCTACCCACCTACCTACCCACTTACCTACCTACCCACCTACCTACCCACTTACCTACCATCCCAAACTACCTACCTACCTACCCACTCACCTACCTACCCACTTACCTACCCACCCACCTACCTACCTACCCACCCACCTACCTACCCACCCACTTACCTACCCACCCATCTACTTACCTACCCACCCACTTACCTACCTACCCACCTACCTACCTACCCACCCACCTACCTACCCACTTACCTACCCACCTACCAACCCACTTACCTACCCACCTACCAACCCACTTACCTACCCGCCCACCTACCTACCTACCCACCCACCTACCTACCCACTTACCTACCCACTTACCTATCCACCCACCTACCTACCCACTTACCTATCCACTTACCTACCCACCCACCTACCTACCCACTTACCTACCTACCTACCTCCCTACTTACCTACCTACCTACCTACCTATCCACCCACCCATCTACCTACCCGCTCACCTACCTACCCACTTACCTACCCACCCACTTACGTATCTACCTACCTACCCACCCACCCACCTACCTACCTACCTACCCACTTACCTACCCACCTACTTACCTACCCACCCACCTACCTACCCACTTACCTATCCATCCACCTACCTACCCACTTACCTACCCACCCACTTACCTACCCACCTACCTATCCACTTACCCACATACCTACCTGCCCACCCACCTACCTACCTACCCACTTACCTACCCACCCACCCACCTACCTACCTACCTACCCACCCACCTACCTTCCTACCTACCCACCCACCTACATACATACATAAATACCCACCTACCTACTAGTCTACCTATCTACCTACCTACCTACCAACTTAACTACCTACCCACCCACCTACCTACCTACATACGTACCTACCCACCCACCTACCTACTTACCTAACCATCTACCTACCTACCTATCTACCTACCTACATGAGTACGTGTGGGTGGGTGTATAGAGTCGTGGATTTGAGTGGGTGCGTCTTATTTTCTATTTTATTTGTTATAATCTTTTTCCTTTATAATTTTACTGTTGTAGTTTTTCTCGAATCTTTAATATATATTCTTTCTTGGAATATATTTTCCTTTACATTTCTTATATAATTCTCTTTGTTTTATTGTTTTTTTCTTCTATTCTTATTTTTGTGAAAATCAACACCGTGTGAGGTCGAAATCTTTATTGGTACAACGTTTCGCTTGTTAAAAGGTTTCGATCTCACACGGTGTTGATTCTCAGTCTTGTCGGCTTTTGCCATTGTGTTTCATTCTTATTTTTGTTACATTTTCTTTCTTTAGCATTTGTCTTCTCTTGTTTTTACAGTTGTTTTTACATATTTATCTAAAACTTTTGTTGTCCTCAGTTATATATATTTTCTTTATGCTATAATGATGCTCTAGCGTGTACATCTACTCTTCTTGATTCCACGTACCCTACCGTTTTTTTTTTTTTTTTTTTTTTTTTTGTGAGTTAGCCGTAATTTCACTCATTTCCTGTCTTTGCTCGGCGTCTTGGATTCTGAGCCTATATTCCATTACTTGTTTCCCTCGGCCTCATCTCCCCGCCTAATCCCTTTGTCGTCTTCTCCTACGTCTTCAGCTTGTTCCTCCGTTTGCAAAGTGGCTTCCGGTTTTATCATTTATAATTCCCTCTCCTTCTCTATCTCCCCCCCCCCTCTCTCTCTCTCTCTCTCTCTCTCTCTCTCTCTCTCTCTCTCTCTCTCTCCTCTCTCTCCTCTCTCTCACCTCTCCCCTCTCTCTCCCCTCTCTCTCCCACTCTCCCTCTCTCTCTCTCTCTCTCTCTCTGCCTCTCTCTCTCTCTCTCTCTCTCTCTCTCTCTCTCTCTCTCTCTCTCTCTCTCTCTCTCTCTCTCTCTCTCTCTCTCTCTCTCTCTCTCTCTCTCTCTCTCTCTCTCTCTCTCTCTCTCTCTCTCTCTCTCTCTCTCTCTCTCTCTCTCTCTCTCTCTGTGTGTGTGTGTGTGTGTGTGTGTGTGTGTGTAGGCGGTGTGGGTGTGTAGGTGGTATACCACACCCACTTGAGGCAAATGTTGTTTCCTTACAAGCAACACCCTACACAGAAACATATGGAGGAGGGACGTTATACAAGAAAAATGTTATACCAGTATAGTATGGAGGGCCAACAGAATATCGATAAAGATATAACCAAGAAAAAAAAAAAAAAAATTATTGCCACCAAGTCCAGCCTGGCTGCGATCAACTCCATTATGTATTTTTTTTTATCTTCATATGTATATTTTCAATGATGATTTAAACTTATCTCCTTATCTTTTGCCCGCTAGGTGCTTGATTATTGTACTACAGCACAAATCTGTACAGACAGAGGACTAGGCATGTGGGTTTCTCACTGTCTTAATCAGCCAAGCTTGGCTTTTGATATGTTTATGTTTATGTGATTCACCATGGCCTTGGATCACGTGCTGGATTCGTGATGGACAGCTATTTTCTTCCCGGAAGAGAGCTCAGAGCTCATATATGATCGATCTATGGGTAATGTTGTGACCTTGCACGCGCACATACACCCAGCTTTCTGCCCACAAGAGTTGGAGTAACGACTCGCAGCGCAGCGATAGTGAAGTTATTTAAGCCTTGGCGGGATTCGAACCAGGACCGCCGTAGTGGCAGCCGGGAACTCTACCATCTGCGCCACCGAGTCGTGTATGGACATGTATGTATGGTCAGTATGTCTACGCTTTATGTCAAAGGAGGAATTATTCATATGCTACTTATTTGATAATCAGATTTTTGTGTAGACATATAAGTCTTCATTTCCAAAAATACTCTCAGGATACACAACAGAAGAGACAAAGGGCTGTAGCAGGTTCATCAAAGGAAAAAAAAAAAGTAGAAAAAAAATATGAATAAGAAAGGAAATACAAAAAAGAGAAATTGCTCAAGCTGACGCGAAAAGGGAACAATCGAAATGAGTTAAAGGGACGAATAGAGTCTAAGTCTGAGGAGGAAAGTGAGAGAAATGAAAGATGAAAAGACGTCGAAAAAGGGCCAAAGGGAAGAGATGATTAGAAAATATCAAAGGGCGGACGGACAGCGATGATATGGATAGAGGGAGCGTTAATGGATGAAAGAAAAAAGGATAATGCGATTATTTTAGTGATGGTGTCATGTCTGCCACTCAGGTGACACAAGCACTAACATAGGTTCATGATTTCTGTGCCATGATATATATGTATACATACGTACGTACATATATACATACATACATACACACATACATACATACATACATACAAACATACATACATACATACATACATGCATACATACATACATACATACATACATACATACATACATACATACATACATACATACATACATACATACAGTACATACATAGTACATACATGCATATATACATACGTATATACATATATATGCAAAGACAGGTATCAACTATATATAGGAAGTTACATGTTCTTTTTTAAGTACTCTTAAGCCCTATCTACACGGTGGAAGTTGAAAGGTAAGTCAAGCGTGCAAGCTACTTGCTTCAAGTTACTTACCGTGTGTAAACATTTGCTTGGCAAAGAAAATTGGGCAGGATGCTCAGTTCTCTCTCTCTCTCTCTCTCTCTCTCTCTCTCTCTCTCTCTCTCTCTCTCTCTCTCTCTCTCTCTCTCTCTCTCTCTCTCTCTCTCTCTCTCTCTCTCTCTCTCTCTCTCTCTCTCTCTCTCTCTCTCTCTCTCTCTCTCTCTCTCTCATCTCTCTTCTCGTTTCTCACCATGCCCTCTCCTTTCTCTTTCTCACTTTCTCTTTCTCATTTTCTCTTCCCCACTCTCTCTCTCACTCTCTCTCTTTCTCTTTGTCTGTCTCTTTCTTTCTTTGTCTCTCTCTCTCTCACTGGCTCTCTCATTATTTCTCTCTCTCCTGTCTCCCTCTTTCCTTTCTATCTCTCCTTTCTTCCACTCTCCTTTCTCCCTCTCCTTTCTATTTCTCTTTTCTCTCTCTCCTCTCTCTCTCTCTCTCTCTCTCTCTCTCTCTCTCTCTCTCTCTCTCTCTCTCTCTCTCTCTCTCTCTCTCTCTCTCTCTCTCTCTCTCTCTCTCTCTCTCTCTCTCTCTCTCTCTCTATCTCACTTTTACTTTCTCTTGCTGGGTCTCCCTCTCACCCCCCCCCCCCTCTCTCTCTCTCTCTCTCTCTCTCTCTCTCTCTCTCTCTCTCTCTCTCTCTATCTATCTATCTATCTATCTATCTATCTATCTCTCCTTTTTCTCTCTGTCTATCCTCATTTTCCTCTGCCACAATCTTTCTTCTTCTTCCTTTCTTCCACGAATTTACAGACCTTTCCTCCCTCGTATGTTCCGGAGAACATCCGCACTGTTATTTCTCTCTTTGCAACCAGCTTGTGTTACAAAGGTTAACCTTTGTACCAAAGCCGAGGCAATGGTCCAGCACAGGTCCGGGATTTCGCATAATCCCCAGGACGCCTCTGTTCCACGAAAAAAAAAAAAAAGAGTTAAAATTCGACCTTATTTATACTTGTCATAAAGGCGTCCCGCATTTGGTTTTCGTTCTTTGTTTGTACTACATGGACTCAGGTTTGAGGCCCATCCAGGGGTGCTGGTGATTGTTACGTGCCCTGGCACTCCAGAGGCATAGGGTAGAGGTGACTGGCAGTGGGAATAGTAGCTAAGCGTCTTGTGGTGTAAGCTCGTCAGCCTCAAGGCACTACACGCTATGGGATCTGCAGTATGATTGATGATTCCAGTTAACGACGAAAACTCCCCCTCTCAGGAGGCTAGAACGGTACCCCTTACAGAGG
>NC_134782.1:29940417-29947917 GCF_046742065.1 Oratosquilla oratoria
GATATATTCTATGAAAATAAATTAAATTATTGCAAACGTTTTGCTCGCTGTAGCTGCTTAACAAAGACAATAAAAGGATTAACAAATATATAATCTTCCATGCAATTGTTATCTCTGATTCTGACATCACAAATTCGAACCCATATTTTTTATTTCCAACATTACTTGTAAATTTGTATCCTTTTGATATAATGTTGTGAGGCCAACAACATACGATTGTTCAATTCTTTGAATTAATTCAATGCCAAAAATATTAATTACTTTTGATATCTATCTTTGCTGAGAGAGACAGAGAGAAAGAAATACAAAAACGTCACTTTTGATATATTCCTTCAAAATTAAGTATCAAAATGGGAAAAGTGTTTTGACAGTCCACTTTTGAAATAATCCAAACAAAAGTGAAATGGTAAGATACTTGAGTGAAGAACCTTCCCTTGTTTTCAAGATAGAAACATTATTACTAGGAAGGAGACCATTCGCTCTTGTGTACAAGATTTTGTACTTGAATGCACTTTGTACGATCGTCCTTTTCCATCTCTGTATTCCTATTTTCCACTTTCTCTTCCTCTTTGCTTCCTCTCCCATGCCCCTGATTCGTATTTATCGCCACTCTAACTCGGTGGAAGAAGAAGAAAGGAGTTAAGAAAGAAAAATATGTGGAACGTTGACCGCTGGACGACGCCAAGAAGATGGGAGAAAATGGGAAGGTAGAGCGAGTCGTGAGGCAAAACAAAAGACGGTTGATCTCGGTAACGAAAATGAAAGGTTCCGAAAGCGGGGGAATAATTGAAATTTGATTGAGGAACTGTATGCAATAAGTCATTTTAGACGAAGAACAAGTTCAAGTTGATTGGGAAGGGGGGATGTAAATAGGGAAGAAACGGAAAAAAAAAAAACAGGCGAAATTCGGAATGGGATTTGAAATGGAAAATTGAGATTACGAATAGGAGAAGACGAAAATTGAGAAAAAGATGAAAAAAAATGAAATTCAAAGATAAAACAAAACGAGATATAGAAAATGTATATATCGGTTCGGTAAAGAAAATGGGAACCAGATTCCAAAGATTCCGAGGAACTCAAAAAGAAAATAAAGAAAAAGGGAAAGGAGTCTGCAAACTCAAAAAGAAAAAGAAGAAAAGAGAAAATAAATCTGTATTTTGATTCTTTTTTATATAAATCACTGGAATAATCATACAAACTCTGTACATTTTGGTTTTTAGTTTCTGTAACATAGCTGTTCTGTACTTCTTTGAAATTTGATTATACAGTTTTAGTGTAAAGGCTGAAGTGATTTACTGAGATGATATTTGAAACTTGTGATCCAAAAACTTCGGGAAAATCTTGAAATTCGAGAGATTTGTCTGTCGATTGATTGATTGATGCATATATCTATTCATTCATTCATTTATTTATGCGTTAATTAATATATTTGTTTATTCGTTTATCTATGTATTTATGCATTTATTTATACATTAAATTATCTATGCATTTATTTGTTTATGTATTTATTCATGATTGCTTTTTTTATATTTGGGACCATGTTCTCAATCAATACAGAATGATTGGATTTACCAAATGACTTAACAGAATAAGATAAAAATGAAAATAATACAAATCAAATAGGATTTAAAGGTAAAAAATCGTCTGTGTATATGTCATTCATTTCATCGAGAATTTTGTCATTCAATGACTACAATGAAGTAGGGGGAAGTTGAGGAGCGATTCGAATGTCGAAAGAGAAAATCCACAGACCTGCTCGAACTCACGTTTGTATGCTAACAACAACATAAGTTGACATACGCACACAAATATGTCCATTCACGCGCTCTCCTTCATTTCCCTAATTTCTCTCTCTCATTTGCACAGACAGATATAGGCAGACAGACAGGCAGACAGGCAGGCAGGCAGGCAGACAGCAGCCAGCCAGGCAGACCACGACTCAGGCAGAGGCAGACACAAGCAAACGGGACAGACGAAGATATATAGATACAGACACAGACACAGTCCCAGAGAGACACAAAAGACACGTGGGTAATACAAATGTATCGGAGAATAAAGAGAAATCACGAGACGCGAGTGTTTCATTTCCTCAAGTTTCGACTTAGCGTTGGATCATCTTCAGGAGAACTTTCATTGGATGATGTAGGAAACACAAAATCTACACGTCATTGAAGAAGTAGTCACAAGCAAAATTTTGAACTACCCAGAGATTTTTAAAATCCAAACTTCGACCTCTTTGTCTGACAACTTTTTCTTTTATCTGTTCAAGAAAAGGTCCTAAATACAAGCTAGATATTGCATCTTGACGTTTAAAGAACTGTAGTGAACTGTATATCTACAGAGACACATATGTGCGAGTATATGCAGTGTTATACAAATTGGTAATTCAAAATATATATTTTTTATAAAAGAAAAAATGACGTGACAGAATTTACTTTGCCCAAACAAATGTTTGCTATATTCATTTGAACGCAAGAAAGTCTGCAATATATTTTTTTCTTCATATGTAAAAAAAATCGTACACATTTTCAATTGGTGTTAATGTTGTATATTTTGCACGTGTCTTAATGACATCTCGAGATGTGTTTGTATGTATGTAAGTATGCATGTTTTACGTATGTACGTACGACTATGTATGTACGCATGTATGGATTTATGCATGTATGCATGTACACGTGAATGCATGTGTGCATGAGTGTATGTATGGTTATATGTATTTATTTATGTGTGTATGTGTGTAGGTAGGTAGGTAGGTAGGTCGATAAGTATGTGGGTATTTATGTTTTTATCCAGTCTTCCTCCATCCTCCCTGTTATCTTCCTCTCCATTTCACTAACACTTGTGAATGTTCAAGAAACGTATTTTGGAAACATTTCTCAAAAAAAAAAAAAAAGTGACTCTCTGCTCTTTAAGAAAATTGCGCAGAAAAGCATCTGGCTATTGTACAGGCAGAACTTAACAAGATTGTAACGTTTTAATTATGGAAACGAAACGTTTCTGTGGAGTTTCTGAAGTTCTTTTGTGAACCTCCCATGTTAACTTTTTATTCATGATTTAATTCATTTAAAGGAAAAGCCCTGTTTGGCAGTGTTCCGTATATGTACTTAGATAAAGCGTTTGACTTGATAACATCCTTCACAGGTGCTGTTTTGCTTGTCAACAAACGTTTTTGTTTAGCCGAAAGATTGGTTCCAGCTAGATGGGGATTCTATCTTGACTAAGCCCTCAAACTAGTGATGGGACGATACCAAAATTTTTAACGATTCCTATACGAGTCTCGATACTATAAACTTCGATTCCGATACTAGTTCCGATACTGCTCTAAACTTCCGATTCCGATACCAGTGTGATCTCGATACCTGTAAAGATTACAATTCATGTAGTTATTTTCAGGCCCTGTGGTAGGTTTGGGAAACAAATGCTTTATGAATAATGTACAGTTATCAATCATTTATCGGAAGATATGAGTAGTATCGGAATCGTTAAGAAAATTATTGTCCTGTTACTTCTTCAAACTGATGTTCTTTACCGATGTTGTTTTGGCTGTGTATGCACGATTTCATTCAGCTCAAGGACGGTGAGGAGTCTACATCAAAAAAGAGCTGAGTATCTGCGGCCGAAGCCATCACCTATGACCTATTATGCACTTGGACTATTTGGGCAAGTAACTGTTATTATTGGGAATCTGAGAGAGGTGCGGAATTCGAACCCACATATACACGAAGCGGTTTCAAACTTTTCCCCTCCCAAAGGAGTCCCACGGAAATAAGAAGAATAAAAGAAAATCCTGACACTGAAGATGTTACCAGAGATAGTTGAAACCTTTCGATGATGAATAAGTGCCTTCAAAACAAAACAAATCGTCTGGCAGGAGCTGGGTCCGAAAGAAACACGACACAGGCTATGAAAATTATCAACTAAATTTATAATTGACATGTTATACGGGCTATTGAAGCTATCAATGAAATTTGTAATTGATGCTATGTCTGCTATGGCACCTTGAGCTTCGTTCCTTCTCTGATACCACAGATCAATTACATGTGGGTTTTGGTGACTGTCCTCCCCCCCTGCCCTGGCTATCCAACTTCAAAAGGTAAAAGTAAAATATTTTTCATGTTTGGTATTTGCTTTAACAATGTTGGAGTAAAAGAATGTTTTGAAATATATATATATATACATATGTATATATATATATATACATATATATATATATATATATATATATATATATGTATATATATCACAACAAAGATATGTCGTAGCACATATGTAAAATAATACTGAAGACCCACTTTCGGAGAAGAATAAGCGAAGATATAGAGATCTGTATATTTCGATCACTTACTGGATCACTTCACTCATATCTGCTGAAGAGGATCACAGTAAGTGATCGAAATATACAGATCTCTATATCTTCGCTTATTCTTCTCCGAAAGTGGGTCATCAGTATTATATATATATATATATATATATATATATATATATATATATATATATATGTATATATATATATATATATATATATATATAATCTATTTACCATGAGTTCTTCGACACTTGCCAATGCATCCTTACCTGAAAAAGAGGAAATGATAAAAATAATTATAATATGAATGAGCCGATTTGAACAAAGGTTGAAATCTATTTGAAATTTATGTTTTTCATCTCTTTTTGAAATATATGTTTAACATAGAATATTTTAAAAAAGGGAAAAAAATCACAGCAAACAAAATTGACCACTAAAGTAACGGGGAAAAAGACCCAATTGCGAAATGATCTGAAATGATTCAAACCAAGATAAGACCATAAAATGGGTGGAATCGATTACAGGAAATAAGAAGAAAAGGAAAAGTGCCACACACTATGAGAAGAATTAATCGAGAGAGGCCGTGACATCTTCAGAAAAAAAAAAGAAAAAAAAAATTGTGGCAGCCAAGATGACGATTCTTCGTTTTCTTCTTCTTTTTCTTCTTCTTTTTCTTCTTCTTTTTCTTTTTTCTTCTTTTTCTTCTTTTTCTTCTTCATCTTCTTCTTCTTCTTCTTCCTCATCTTCTTCTTCATCTTCTTCTTCTTCTTCTTCATCTTCTTCGTTTTCTTCTTCTTTTTCTTCTTCTTTTTCTTCTTTTTTTTTCTTCTTTTTCTTCTTTTTCTTCTTCTTCTTCATCTTCTTCATCTTCTTCTTCTTCATCTTCTTCTTCATCTTCTTCTTCTTCTTCTTCATCTTCTTCTTTTTCTTCTTCTTCTTCTTCTTCTTCTTCTTCTTCTTCTTCTTCTTCTTCTTCTTCTTCTTCTTCTTCTTCTTCTTCTTCTTCTTCTTCTTCTTCTTTCTGCTCTTCTTCTTTTTCTTCTTCCTCTTCTTTCTGTTCTTCTTCTTGCTCTTCTTTCTGTTCTTCTTCTTCCTCTTCTTTCTGTTCTCCTTCTTCCTCTTCTTTCTGTTCTTCTTCTTTCTGTTCTTTTTCTTCTTTCTCTTCTTTTTTCTGTTCTTCTTCTTTCTGTTCCTCTTCTTCTTTTTCTTCTTTTTCTTCTTCTTCTTTCTGTTCTTCTTTCTGTTCTTCTTTCTGTCCTTTTTCTTCTTTTTGTTTTTCTTCTTCTTTCTGTTCTTCTTCTTCTTCTTTCTGTTCTTCTTTTTTCTGTTCTTCTTTCTGCTCTCCTTCTTTCTGTTTCTCCTCTTTCTATTCCACTTCTTTCTCTTCCTCTTCTTCCTCTTTCTCTTCCTCCTCATCTTCTTTCTGTTTCTCCTCTTCCTCCTTCTGTTTCTCCTCTTCCTCTTTCTGTTTCTCATCTTCCGCTTTCTGTTCCTCTTCTTCCTCTTTCTGTTCCTCTTCTTCCTCTTTCTATTCTTCTTCTTCCTCTTTCTGTTCCTCTTCTTCCGCTTTCTGTTCCTCTTCTTCCTCTTTCTGTTCCTCTTCTTCCTCTATCTATTCTTCTTCTTCCTCTTTCTGTTCCTCTTCTTCCGCTTTCTGTCCCTCTTCTTCCTCTTTCTGTTCTTTGTCTTCTTCTCCCTTTTCATCTTGTTGCTCTTCTTCTTGCTCATCATTTTTCTTTGTTTCTATTCTTCTTCTTGGTTCTCTCTTCTCCTTGCTTCCTTCTCATTTAAATTTTCATCTTTTCATTTCCTCGTCCCTTTAGTTCCTTCTCAAAGCTACTTGTGACGTGTTCTCTTCGATTTCCTTCTCATGTAGTTCTTCCATGACCCCTTCTCTCGCCTTGTTCTCTTCTTCAGCTCTTCACCCCCCCTCCGTCTCCTTCTTGTTCTACTTCGCCCTCCGTTTGGTTCCTTGTCCTCGATGGCTTCCAGGAGGAAGAGAGAGTGTCTTGTCATACTCGAGGCGTTGGTCATTCCAAGGGAAGTCATCGGCCACAAAGTGTTCTTCAGAAGTCATCATGAACTTCGTTTCGCGTTTCGACTTATGACCTTCTGTTGATTCCTTTGGACTTCTGCTTCCAGTGTAGGTTTCGAATAAGAACATGATAATATGAGGAGACTGTAAGGGACCATAAGGCTTACACTAGGCAGTTCCATGTCACTTACCTGTCATTCTTATCCATAAAGATATCTAATCTTTTAAAACAACCAGTTGTTTCAGCGCTCACTATATGGCTACTGAGTTTTCTTAGACTTAGTTTCCATTTCGAAATGTAATCTTCTGTTGATTTTTCTGGACTTCTACATTACGTATGGGTTTCAAATGCTTCTTTTGGACTTTTGATTTGAATGTGGGTTTCAAATGTTAAGGATTACAGCCACGCTTTTTTGTTATTGGTGCTGATGATGTGATTTGTGATACTTGTAAAGTTATAGGTTTTCTTTATTGGAGTTTGTATTCTCTCTCTCTCTCTGTCTGTCTCTCTCTCTCTCGCTCTCTCTATTTGCTTTTTCCTTTGTTTTTCTATTGGGTTTTGCCTTTCTCTTTTCTATTTCACCATTTCTTTCTCTTTTTCTTTTTCTCTTTTCTTTCTCTTGTTTTTTTCTTCATCTTCTTTTTTCTCTTTCTCTTTATTCTTCATCTTCCTCTTCCTCTTTCTCTGTTCCTCATCTTTCTTTTTCTGCTCCTCTCTTTCTCTTCCCCTTTCTCTTCCTGCCCTTCCTTTATCTCTTCCTCTTCATCCTCTTCCTCCTGTTCCTCTTCCTTCTCTTCCTTCTTTTCCTCTTCCCCTTCTTCCGCTTCCTCCTACTCCTAATCTTTCTCTTCTCTTCCTCCTCCTCTTCCTCGTCCTTTTCTCTTCTTCTTCTCCTACTATTCGTCATATCTATCTTGTCTTACCCCTTCTGTAACTGGGCACTGCATCCGACAGGATCAAACCCGAAGACTTTACCGCAGTTTAGTTTTCTACAGCCAGAGATCTTCCGTTCTATTGATAAGTGAATTTATATTGGCCCTCAAGGAATCGTATGTTTATGTGTTATTTATACAGAGAATACATCAGACGCAAGATACAAGTGCCAAGAAAGGGGGTTCAGCAATAAACGTGTTTTGAATTTAGGGATGAAATGTGATC
>NC_134782.1:29952917-29955417 GCF_046742065.1 Oratosquilla oratoria
ATATATATATATATATACATATATATATATACATATATGCTAATAAGAACACGGGTACGTGTGTTCACTTATGCAAAGTAGACCACTTGGAAAAAGAAACTAACGAAGCAGAGCGCTTTCGTATATTACATCTTCAGTGCAACAAGTACATAGTGATAGGAATACATAGACAATATATACATGATACAAAGGAACAAGGACAGTTTGAATAAGCGTAGCGACCAATTACCCCCTGGAGAGCGGAAGGTCATTGTCAATTATCTTACGATGGTCGGGCGACATCAGGTCACAGTCGCCAAGGAGAGCGGAAGGTCATTGTCAATTATCTTACGATGGTCGGGCGACATCAGGTCACAGTCGCCAAGGGTCACTGTTTCTACTACTTATATAGGGCGACATTAAGTCAATTCGTTGGATTACATTTTACCTGATATTATCTTACTAATTTCTTGACAAATGAAATTATCAAGTTTGTACAAGCCTTTATGTAGGTTGGTATTTTGATTACTAGTGGTATGAATCAAACTGCACTCTATTAAATTTCTTGCTATTATGTTGTTGGTATAATAGATTGCCTGGGCATTACCCCAATCAACTGGATGATTATTTAATTCAATATGCTTGAATATACCATTAGAATGATTGCCATCCCTAACATTTTTCTTGTGTTGTTCAATTCTAATGTTTAAGGGTTTGGCAGTTTGACCTATGTAAAATTGATTACACATTTTGCAAGGAATTTTATAAATGCATCCTTTTTTAATTTCAATACTATTGTTGATAAGTTTATGTTTTATTGTACTATCATGTTTAAAAACTACCTTTACGTTAAATCTTTTTAATAATTCTGTGATACTTAACAAATTTTCTTGAAATGGTAAAATTAAAACATTATGATAATTGAAAGGTGATTTAGGCTGAGGAGTTAAAAATTATTTCCTTGCAAAATTGTAAGCAATATCACAGAATTATTAAAAAGATTTAACGTAAAGGTAGTTTTTAAACATGATAGTACAGTAAAAACTTATCAACAATAGTATTGAAATTAAAAAAGGATGCATTTATAAAATTCCTTGCAAAATGTGTAATCAATTTTACATAGGTCAAACTGCCAAACCCTTAAACATTAGAATTGAACAACACAAGAAAAATGTTAGGGATGGCAATCATTCTTGTGGTATATTCAAGCATATTGAATTAAATAATCATCCAGTTGATTGGGGTAATGCCCAGGCAATCTATTATACCAACAACATAATAGCAAGAAATTTAATAGAGTGCAGTTTGATTCATACCACTAGTAATCAAAATACCAACCTACATAAAGGCTTGTGCAAACTTGATAATTTCATTTGTCAAGAAATTAGTAAGATAATATCAGGTAAAATGTAATCCAACGAATTGACTTAATGTCGCCCTATATAAGTAGTAGAAACAGTGACCCTTGGCGACTGTGACCTGATGTCGCCCGACCATCGTAAGATAATTGACAATGACCTTCCGCTCTCCTTGGCGACTGTGACCTGATGTCGCCCGACCATCGTAAGATAATTGACAATGACCTTCCGCTCTCCAGGGGGTAATTGGTCGCTACGCTTATTCAAACTGTCCTTGTTCCTTTGTATCATGTATATATTGTCTATGTATTCCTATCACTATGTACTTGTTGCACTGAAGATGTAATATACGAAAGCGCTCTGCTTCGTTAGTTTCTTTTTCCAAGTGGTCTACTTTGCATATATATATATATATATATATATATATATATATATATATTAATTTCATATTTGGAAATCCTGGAATTTGTCTTATTATTGATTCATCCCATTTCGCTTTTATTTTTTATCATCTATGAATGAAAGCGAGAGAGAGAGAGAAGGAGAGAGAGCGAGAGAGAGAGAGAGAGAGAGATAGAGAGAGAAAGAAAGTAAAATAGAGAGAAATTTGTCAGCAATATAATTAGTGTAATCGTGGAGAAAGTATAGGAAAATTAAAGAAAGAAAAACACAGCCTGACACAGACACACAAACAGTCATAGAGACACAGAAACAGAAACACAGACACACAGACACAAAGACACACAGGCACAGAGAAACACATACAGACACATAGACATAGTGACACATAGTTACAGAAACACTCACAAAGATATGCAGATACAGACACACACAGACACAGAAACACAGGCACAGACAGACATAACAGACAGACAGATGCAGAAGACAGACACAACAGACAGACAGACACAGCAGACAGACAAACAAAGCAGACAGACATAGAAACACATAGGAAGACAGGCAGACAGATACAGCAGACAATAATACACAGACATCCTGACTGACATACACAGACACAGAGACACACAGACATAGAGACATACAGACAGACAGACAGATATACAAACACACAAACACAGACAAACAAACACAAACAGAGGCACAGGCATAGACATACATACAGACACAGACAGACATAGAAACACATAGGAAGACAGGCAGAC
>NC_134782.1:29977917-29987917 GCF_046742065.1 Oratosquilla oratoria
GAGAGAGAGAGAGAGAGAGAGAGAGAAATGAGAGAGGGAGGGAAGGAGACAGGCAGACAGACGCATACTTACATACATACATACATACATACATACATACATACATACATACATACATACATACATACATACATACATACATACATACATACATACGGACAGACAGATATGTTGGTTATTTAGAGAGATGAATTTGGGAGGAAAGAGGAAGTTGAATAACTGAGGGGAATAGTGTGGTCACAGAGGGAAATGTCCATGTGTCAGTGTGTGTGTGTGTGTGTGTGTGTGTGTGTGTGTGTGTGTGTGTGTGTGTGTGTGTGTGTGTGTGTGTGTGTGTGTGTGTGTGTGTGTGTGTGTGCGTGCGTGCGTGCGTGCGCGCGCGTGTGTGTGTGTGTGTGTGTGTGTGTGTGTGTGTGTGTGTTTGTGTGTGTGTGTGTGCGTGTATGCGTTTGTGTGTGTGTGTGTGTGTGTGTGTGTGCGTTTTTGTCATCGCGTGTAATTTACACAAGCGCTTTGTCCCCATAGACATTTACCATAGAAACGTGTTTTTGATATCCTTCATTTTACGAGCAGTTTCCGTCGGCATGAAAACAAAGAACTCAAAATTCATCGTCTTTTTTCCACATTTTTACGTCTTTATGAGATACATCGTCTTCAGACTTGACGATGTGAGGTGACTTTTGGATAACATGATCTTCACTCTTAAGAAATGAAACAGGAAAGAAAGACTTTAAGAAAAGTATTTTATTTATTAAACAGGTGGAGGGAAGGTTGAAATAAATACAAAAACATAAGAGACAGGGTAACAAAGAAGTGCTTTGATTGTGTGGATGAGGAAGAGGAAAGTTTAATAAAGAAGAATCAAAATAAAACGAAGAATGAAGTGTTGAAGTATTCAGAAGTCCAACTTAGAAATACAAGATGGCGTTTGACTAAGATGAATTTTAGTTCTAAGAAATAACAAGAGGAGAAGGGTTAGTTAAACTAGTTTCTGTACTGGATTAAGACAAGTAAGAACCTAGAATATTTAGCAAATTAGCTCCACTCCAAAAGACGAATTAAAAAAAAAGAAAAATTGAAGATTAGATTTAATAAACAGAATTTGGGGGGACTGCGCCAGAATGTACGTAGCTGCAGTCAAAGCTGAGAATCTGAGAAGCATGAGGGCCTCGAACCCATAACTAGGCCAATACGAGACCAGCACGCTTCCGATGACGCCATCAGAGCACAAATGAACAAATAGGTGAACATATACATAAGTAAAGTTTAAAAAATTGCGAGAATTTCAAATAATTTTTTTTTTATGTTTCGAGACGATTATATCTGGCTGAAGCCGTCAACCTTTGCCTTATGTTTTGAGGCATCGGTGGCTAACAGGGATCCAACTCGGCCCCCTCTGTGGTAAAGAGGCGAGATCGTGGCTCAACGCGTTGCAGAGAAATATTCGCGATCACCAGAAAAAAAAAAAAAAAAAAAAAAAAAAAAAAAAAACGACGATGGCGATGACGGTGATAATGATGATGATTATGATGATGATGTCGATAACGATGGTAACGATGATGATGATAAGAATGGTAACGATGATAACAATGATGACGATGACAATGATAACGATGATGACGATAACAATGATAACGATGATGACAATAACAATGATGACGACGATGATAAATTCTGTTGTCTACAAGATCAATAGAATCGTATGGCATTCACTAAAACACTGAAAGTCTCCATTGGTATCCAAAGCATTGGAGTGACACCCCTACGGATCAAAGGCACGTAGCATTATTTTATAATGAGAGAGTAACTACGCCCTCCGCTGTGGTTCATTGGGCTTTGATATCGAGTCGTAATCATAAAGTTCCGAGATCGATCCCCAGCGACAACTGGCAACTTCCACTTGCCTCCAGATGCAATTTCTTCTTCTTGACTAGATTATACAGAGAACCTAGATTGTATAGATATAATAATATTAAGAAAACAGGATAAGTAGAAGAGGTTCATGCAATCAGACTCAAGACAAAGCGAAAAAGATGTAAAAAAAAGAAGAAAAAAGGAGAGGCCATTAAAAATAACGAGAGTAAGAACAAAGGAAGAAGGAGGGAAAGGGTAACAACAGGAGGACGAAGAATGAAATAAATAAGAAAAAATAATAATAAAAAAAAAAGGGGGGGACGACTCACTGTTTTCACTATTTTTCCGTTTTCTATGACTATTCTAGTCAAAGGTCCGGGAACATTTTGGTCCCTTCCTCCTAACTCTGATGTATTTCTTAAACGTTAAATTCTTGTTAAAGCCAGGTGATATTTTTTCTCAACCAAGATATAACATATGAAGCAATGTAACGAGGAATACAACAAAACACGAAAAACAAGCGTTTATAAAAAGAATAAAAATCCAGAGAAAA
This sequence comes from Oratosquilla oratoria, assembly GCF_046742065.1. NCBI lineage: Eukaryota > Metazoa > Arthropoda > Malacostraca > Stomatopoda > Squillidae > Oratosquilla > Oratosquilla oratoria. The sequence goes on from NC_134782.1 coordinate 29,980,325, forward strand.
ATATATAAACAACAAAGACACAGACCTATGTATATAATGTTTATCCTCTTTCGAAGGGTTTTTTCCTATTTATATAACTTTTTCTATTTTTTGAAAAACGAAGGAAATCACAATGGCGCTCCAGGATCGAGAACACCACAAGCACAGGATCAGGTAGGTCAAAATGTATTTTCTTTTACAATGTACAGAAAGGATAGAATTATCTTGCAATAGTTGTTGTCACTAGTAAAATGTTCCCAAGAAGATTTGGCAAACGATTTTCTTGGAGAAAAAATAGATAAACAATTAGATAAATAAATGAATTAATAAATAAATAAATAGAAAAGGAAAATCAGGGATTTTAAACTCAAAACTATTAATGATTGATTGATTCATTTCAACGTCGCGATCTTCCCCCTATAAGGAGGGTAGGACGGTGCCCCTTTCAGAGGACCTTTTAGCGTGGAATTTAATGAATCATGCCCTTGGTCCAATTCGCTGGTGGCAAGGTTCGAACTGTCGCCACCTCGACCTCCGCCGCAAGTAGCGACGCTCTAACCCTCTCGACTAGTGAACATTGAAAACAGCAACAGCTACAACTACAACAACAGCTACAACAACAGCAACAATATGAAAATCAAATAAAATCAGATATAGCCTTGTACCAGGAGTGGCGTTCCTACGTTTTGTTTTGTTTTGTTTTTTCTTTTTACCTTCTTCATTGTGCCTAAAAAAAAAAAAAAAAAAAAAACACAAAAAAAAAAAAAACTTTTTCTATTTGGCGCGATATTGTCCCGCAAGGATAGACCCGCTGGTTATCTCTAGCGTCGCTATTTGCGGCGGAGATAGACGAGATGACAGTTCGAAATCTGCCGCAAACGAGTTGGACCAAGTGAATGGTTCATTAAAATTCCACGCTATATAGTCCTGTGTAAGGGTCACCGTCCTAGCCTCCTGATAGGAGAAGTTCGCGACATTAAAGTGAATCAGTACCACTTATCTAGAAAAGGTCCTTCCCTCTCCCCCTCAAGTACCAGATAACATCGTCTTGTGAGAACATTGGGAAATACTAGAAGGTCAAAGAACTAAAAGAGACAAAATACATTTACAAATCTTCTTGCTGAAGTAAATGATTTCATTTTTTTTTTTCGTTTGTCCATCCATGAAGAATATGGTGACAAATTCCGTAAATATATATTCAGAACATTAAGCAAATTGGCTAAATATTCATTTCACGAAGGGAAGTGTAAAAAATAGGTAGAAACAATCAAGAAATAGATAAAACAGAAATTAAATAATAAAAAAAAGAAAAATTAGTCACATGCTCATAAAAAAGATACACACACAAAAAAATCAACAAACAAACATAGCAAAGATAAGATTACAACAACAAAAAATACAGATTGGAAATCTTATTGATATTCAAGAAACCGTTATGGCTGAAAAAAAAATGAAAAAAAGAAAGAAAAACAAAAAAAGAAATATGTTTACAACAATAAACACTCCTGAAATCGCGTTAGTTCTGAAGAAATAAATATAATCTTACACGGGAAAAAAGGAGAAAAATAGAGGGGACAAGATTCTAACAATGAACGTACACACTGGAAGTGATATATACTTTCAAAGGATCAGGAAAATGGTAAGATTTTAACATTTTTGGCATTGTATGACGCCTTAAGCCTCTCAAACGCGGTGTCGTGTTCGACAAATTTCTGTTCAAGCTGATTTTAAACAGTTTATAGAGGTATTCACATGGGTCAAGGGCTTAACCCTCCAGTGGTGAGGTGGAGTATCCCATACCCCAGGAGATGTTTATATTTATGTATCTTACGTCTGGTTGCAGTGATAGTGCTATCCATCCATGTAATTTCTGAGCACACTCGACTGAGCTAATGCACAACTCTGCTCAGTTACTTGCTGACCAGTGAGGACTGTAGACACATGTTATTTGTGTCTGGGGTATAGCAAACCCCACCACACCATTCACGGCGTCATTTATTGAGAGGTATATTATTATTATTATTGTTTATTTTACTTATCTATCAGTATATTTGAAAGGTTGATAATTTCTCAGATAAAATTACATATTACTGTCAATTGATCAAATTTTTTTTTGTTAGTCTATGGTTTTGAGCGACATAAAAAGTAAGAAAATTGTTAGTTTATTTCAGATTCACAATGTATTATTAAAGACAATTGGAAAAACTGAGAGAAATGGTTGAGAGAGAACTAGATATAGAAGATACAAGATCATTTCTTGATGAAGAACCAGACAAAGAGGAAAGGTAAAAATGTTGTCTTACTGAGCACAATGCATCATGACGCTGCAATTGATGAAAGCCCCAAAGAAAAAAGAAACCAGAGATTATCACCTTTTATAACAGTACTAAAGGAGGGGTAGACACTGGATCAGTTGTGTTCTATCTACAATGTTTCCAGAAATACTCGGCGTTGGTCAGTTGTAGTTTCCTACACCATACTCAATATTGCAGGAATAAATACATACAATATATTCATGGCCAACTCTCAAACAGCTATTAGGCGCCGAAAGTTTCTAAAGGAATTGGGACTTAGGTTGGTGGAGGACCACATTCATCATTGTAAGACAAACCCATATTTGAGGAAAGACTTGAAAAGGAAGATTCATCATATCTTAGCATCTAGGGAATTACCTCCAAAACGTCATCGTGAAGAATCTATTCAAAGATGCTCATTGTGCCCGAGGTCAAAAGATCGTAAGACAAGAAATTGCTGTCAGACGTGTTACAAACCCATCTGCTTGGAACATGCTATGCACATTTGTGTTGACTGCTCTGCTCATAGTGATGAGGATGATAGTGCAAACAATGAGGAAGATTAAACAGTAAATATGAAACAAGCCCCCTCCCACAAAAAAAGAAGTTTTATTTTGTGTGACCTTCATTTTCAAAGAAGACTCGTTTGCCTTTGTTTTCATGGCAATGAATACATTAAAATATGTTGGTTTGTGTTATAGATGCATGAAAATACATTCATTAGAACTATACAGTAACTGAATTATAACGTGTTTCTCTGCGAGATTTTTTTTACTTGTAGCATTAATCATAATTGTGTTCATGATTGAATTTAATGTCAAAGCAAAATACATTAAATCATATTCAATTAACTTAAAGTATTAGAAAAGTTTAATTTGTGAAATTCTTTTATATTTGAGATGAGTAAATATCCGGCAAAAGAAAATTGTAGGACAACTTTCATGCAAATGCATTTTCTACTTATATGTTCATAAAATACATTGTAGGAGATGTCATTCTTGAATAAATATATCAGAATATATTTCTGTTAATTTTACTACCCCAGAACACAGATAAAATAGTAAGAAACTATAGAAATGGCTAAAACTTTGAGTGGGGTTCATTATACCCCACCGCACCAACCATGAAAAATACTGAACCGCATCACCAGAGGGTTAACAATAGTGAGGCAGGCTAGGTCGTCATATTAAGACAGCAGGGCAGAACTCGTAGTAATGGATTTCAATTTGACAAATTTAGGTTCAAGAAAGAAATTGGTTAGACATGGTTTATTAACAGAGTGGTTAACGAATGTAACAGACTCAGTAACCATGTGGGGAGCGCTGAAACTATTGTCTCTTTAAGAGAAGGTTTATGGATGGGGATGATAGGTGGGAATGGACATGGAACTGCCTAGTGTAGGCCTTATGGTCTTTTGCAGTCTCCTCCATTCTTGTGTTCTTATGTTCTTACGTTTTATTTTGCTGAGAGGTGACATTGAAAAAAAAAATCCATTGGGTAGATATGATCCTAACCACAGGATAAAAATAAATAAATTATTAAATATCTTAATAGATGAATATATGAATATTTATAATATGCGATCGAGCTTCTAGAATATGTTTCATTCCAAAAACTACTTCATAGATCTGAGGATCCTCTAGTTTAAAACAAGTCCAACAGCTGAAGAAAGGGTCACAGCTGGTTATAACAAGAACAACAGTGACAAAGACGAACAGTAGAGTCTTGAGAGAAGAGGGGTCGGCGTCGTAACAAACGAGAAATTAGAAAAGAAATGGATATTTTCTTTAACTCGAATAGAAAGCCGTCTGGTCATTGTGAGATGACTGAGGAAGGCGTTGTTCATGATAAATCTATTATGCATTCCCTTCCACGAAGAAGAAACTAGTGTCTAAAGATTCGTGCATGCATTTAGCGTGCATGTGCTTAGAATCATGAACGCACACACACACACACACAGACACACACACACACACACACACACACACACACACACACACACACACACACACACACACACACACACACACACACACACACACACACACACATGCACACACACACACACGCACACACACACACACACACACACACACACACACACACACACACACACACACACACACACACACACACACACACACACACACACACACACACACACACACACACACAAAATATAATTACAATAGGACAAATAATAGAACCGCAACTAAAATAGTTCTAGATCTTCCTGGTATAATATACGAAGAAAGACTGAATATGTGTAAACTGCCAAGTATAAAAGGAAAATATATATATAATTTGACCGGGGTGTTCAGTGCCATAAAAGATGTGGACATAATTGATAAAGACGACATATTAAGGTGGGTTCAGTAAGGCCTCCGAGACCATTCTCCTCTATTGAAAAACCTGAGGATATTTTCCCCTTCATAGAGGTGACCCTTCTTCAGGTAAACAAGATCAGATTGATTAAAGTCTCTGAGGAGCGTCGCCTTGTTGAAGGACTATAAGGAAGCCCTTCGACAGCTCCTTCGGGTAATTAGATCATCTGCATTTAGCCAGAATCAAGTATGAAGAGGTCTTAATAGTACGGAAGGAGCTGTAGTCGTCACTCAGGTCAGGTCAACCGGGTAGCTGCTTCAGTTAGCGATATGGCGAGTGAATGTGTCACTGTGTTCAGCGCCGAAGAGGTACAATCTCTACTTAGTAGAATTGAAGCCTTGGAGGATGCTGTTAAGTGCCTTAAAGAGGAGAATCGAGTTCTCCGCTCGAAGGCCCATAATACGGAAGACAAAATTAGCGATGAGCATGGATGGAATACGGTGAGAAATAAGATGCGGAAAAGTGGAAAAAAGTCCTCACCAGCCCCACTGAAATGCAAAAACTCGTTTCAAGTGCTGGCGAATCTGCAGGAAGAAGGAACTAATGAAATCCAAGAGAAGAAGGAAAGGGCAGACGCTGGATCCCTGCCCACAGGTAAGATTTTGGTAGTAGGAGACAGTCAAGTGAGGTATTTAGACAGGGTTTTCTGCGACAAAGATAGGAAACATAGGACGCAGGTGTGTTTCCCTGGCGCGGGCATAGGAGATGTTAGAGATAGGATTGAAGAGTGTCTAGTAGGGGAAGGTAAGGACCCAGTAGTTTGCTTAAGTGCCGGAGGAAATTATATAGGTAAGTTAGGGAGTGAGGAATTATTTGCGCGGTACCGGGATGCGCTAGACAAGATCAGAAATAGGGGAGGTGTTCCTGTAGTATGTGGAATCCTTCCGAGGCGTAGAGTTGGAGGCATGTGGCATTCCAGGGCTATTGCAATGAATTGCAGGCTGGCAAAACATTGTAAGGCCAATGGATGGGCATTTGTCGACAACTGGGACCGCTTTTATGGTAAGAATCACCTATACACAAGGGACGGAGTGCACTTGTCTCCCAGAGGATTTCGGCTCCTTGCTGAATCCCTTGAGCGAGAAGTAGGCATCCTACAGGGTTTTTTTCGGGTAGATTATGTGGGAGTAGGGGGGGAAGTATCGGAATATAGTTTAGGCAATAGAAACAACTTAGAGGAATGTGTAAAAAATCACCAAAGCAAGTGGAGGGAAGATAAACTTAAAGTTTACTATACAAATAGCAGGAGCATAATTAACAAAATTGATTTGCTGCGAGGTAAAGCATGCGTAGAAAATTTCGATATTATCGCTACTGAATCCTGGATCAACATGGCTGATAAACATTTCCTTCCGGAAATCGAAAAGAAGGATATAAGCTTTTTCATAAGGATAGGGTCGGCAGGAATGGGGGAGGTGTAGCACTTTTCGTTAAAAATACATTAAACTGTATTATCAACAATTCGATTAAGGAAGAGGACTGTACGGAATCTATTTGGGTAGAGATTATAGGCAAGAATAAGAAAGTTATTATTGGCGTCTTGTATAGACCTCCTAACCTCAGCATTGAGCAGACTGATTCCCTGATTCATGAAATTCACAGAGCGTCCCAGTACAAAAACGTTGTAATCATGGGAGATTTTAACTATAGAAACATTGACTGGGAAACTTTAATAGGAGATCATGAAGCGAAGAAATTCCTAGATGTGGTGCAGGATAATTTCCTAAAACAATTGATTACCGATCCTACGAGGGGACAAAATACCCTGGACTTAATTCTAACAAATAATGAGCACCAAATTAGCAGCGTAATAGTGGGAGATAGTCTAGGCTTTAGCGATCATCAAGAAATAAGATTTAATGTTATTTGGGAAAAAAATAAAAAGTACGAATAACGTTCAAGTACCAGACTTCAGGAAAGCAAACTTTGACAATATAAAAACCTATTTGAAAGTGAATACGAAAAGCCAGGCGGACGTTTCAGACATTCTTGATTCTCGTTGCGGGGCTGGTAGTCAGGTGTGGGTTATGGAGGGTAATATGCATACCTTAGGTCAGGTCTGGGTCAAGGAGGGTAATACGCATACCTTAGGTCAGGTCAATTGGGGGCGAGGGCCCAACAGTCAGGTCAGTAATTTAAATGAAATGTATAACAATCTAACTGATCTAATTATTAATGCACAAAATACATTTATCCCCCTAAAGTCAATACAGGAAAATAGTAATACTCCCAAATGGATGACGGACAGATTGAAACATGAGATCGGAATGAAAAGATGACTTTACGTAAAAATGAAAAACGGGGAATCCCACCTTAGATCAAGATATAACGAAATGGCAATGCTGGTTAAAAGGAATACACGTTCAGCGAAACGTAATTATGAAATCAAGGTTGGCAGTCAAGCAAAATCCAACCCAAAGGGTTTCTTTCACCTCTATAGAACAAAAAATAAAGAAAGAATAGGACCAATTAAAAATGATGAAAATGTCATGATTGAATCGGAAGAAAAAATGAGTGAGGAGTTTAACAATTATTTTCTATCGGTGTTTACTAATGAGAGGTTAGATAAAGTACCTGACTGCGATCCGATTTTCAGAGGGGATGAAGAAAGTAGTCTAACTAATATCAGCATTAGTAAAGAAGAAGTAGTCAAGCAGATTGACAGACTTAAAGCTACAAAATCTCCGGGTCCAGACGAAATTTTTCCAAGAATGCTTAAAGAGTGTAAATTTGAAATCTGCGACCAGTTAACTGAAATATTCAATAAATCGGTAGACACTGGTTCTGTTCCAACTGTTTGGAGGCAGGCAAACGTTGTTCCTGTTTTTAAGAAAGGAGATAGATCGTCTATATGCAACTACAGGCCAATCAGTTTGACATCGGTTATAGGAAAAATGCTTGAATCAATAATAGTAAATAGACTCAGAGAACACAT